>NW_025110344.1:138219-154237 GCF_011392965.1 Frieseomelitta varia
TTTTTTTTTTTTTTATCACAAGACATAGAAATTAACTTTTATTAGAAAATAAATAAAAGTGTTGTTGTTGCAAGAGTACGGTGAGGGTAAGGGGTGGGTGGTAGACGGAAAGAAGAGAAGAAAATATACAGTGAAGGCCTGTCCGATGTCCTCTTCAATATCACATGCCGCACAATGTAATTTCAACGGTGTGGAGAAATTTTACGCAAGAGTAAAATGTAAGAAGGTAGAGTTAACGGGAAGTGAGTCTGGAAGGGAGTGGTCTGCGCCTGTGTAATCGTGTACTTGATGGTTCGCAGGTAATCGCGTGCTTGGTTACTCTGCGAGAGAAGAAACGGAAACGGAGAAATAACTTTTTCTTTTCAAAGATAGAGTGCTGCCTGGTCTGAGGTCCTCGGGTGGTCCAAAACGCTCGCCGATGATCCTGAGGGCGTGTGTCGAACGAGAGCAACGTGTCTCGACGTTCTTCGTCCGTGATTCCACGTTCGATCGTACGTTGGACAATTAATACTGATTAACCTTCCGACTCGGCTTCCGACTTCCGGTTCCGAACGAGGGAACGTGGAACGTCGATCGGCGTTGGCAGAGCCAGCGAGAGGTAGCCGTAGAACGAAGAACTCGGGCGCTGAGGCGCTGTTCGGCGTTGTACGGTCGTCGACTACCAACGTCGACGTGGGGGGTCACAGTGAATGTGCTTCGAATGTATATCGTCTCGAGCTTCTTTCCCGCCGGGAGAATTTCGATGTTGGCCGTGGTTATCGTTGTTTGCAAAGCGTCGCTACTCCGGATGCACCTCAGGACGGCTCGTCCAGGATGGATCACCCTGGACCAGCGAGTTCGAGTTGGTGCCGGCGCGGAACATTAATCCCAGGGATGATGCGAGATGGGAACCTTCACCACTTTGACCTGGGGCTCCTCGTAGTGGGACTCGACGCCGATCAGGTGTGGATGTACGATCTTGGGTCCGTGGTACGGGATCTTCACGGCTGACACGTGTGGAATCTTAATGTTCAAGGGCTGAGGGTGTGGGGGCGGAATCGAGGGTTGCTGAGGGACCTGGAGCACTTGATGCACTTCCGGAGCGTGTACCTGCAGCGAATTTTTAACGGGTGTTAAAAAGCCGACTCGTATCGAGCTCGCATAAGTATACTTGTAGCTTTCGTTTCTTTGCGTTAATTTCTTAATTTCCGTGGCTACGGGCGGATCTTTGTTCGGGAAAAATCTTTTCGTCTCGTAGCGTCCAAGTCCGAACAAAGATGATTCCGAATTGAAAACTGAAACGACTTGAAAATCAGCAACGCTGATTGGACTCGAGGAGCGACTCGCTGTGAAGAGCAGGTTGCGTAAGGGGTTACGAGTCACTTGCTTCCCAGTAATTGAACTGGAGTTTCGTTGGAAACTTCGTTTGATAGACCGGTTGATCAACGAACGATTCAATTTAATGCGACGATCGAAAGTCGATCGTGTGCCCTGATTGACTGGCGAGCTGAGTTACGTGACTAGCGAACCGCTTCAGACGAGACATTAGACGTGAAAAATGAGGAGTTGCCAACGACACGGTACTGATTCCGATTATCACGGAAATTACCGTGAGGAAACAGAGTGTGATCTACTTTGAAGAGTGATTTCCTTTGAAACTTACTGATAACTCCGGCTGACTGGTAAACGTTTATACTCATGTACAGAAGATTCTCTCCTTTTAACTTGCGTTAACATCCAACAACGTGATACAATACGAAATTAATGCTATCGTTACCTTGACTATTGGTGCAGAAGCAACTTTAACGTACGAAGGTGCAGCTGGTACGTACACTGGTGCGGCTGCTGGCCAAGCTGCCGGCGCCGACCACGGATGTGACACCTAAGCGTTTCAAAAATCAGGAGTTTCATTTCGTTTTCGTTTCAATTTATCTATGTACTTGAGCGGAACTTGAAACGCGAAAGCTTGGTTACTTGGTGACGTTTTGGTTGGTTACTTTCCACCGAGTGAGTCCAACGTGTCTCGGTTAGGCGAAGAAGACTGGCGCTGCGTCGTCGCGTCAGGGAAATGCATCGTACGCTGACCAGCGGACGTGTGAGAGTTTCCGGAAGATTAGATTACAAGTAAATGAACGAGAAGAGAGAAACGTGAAAGTAGATGCTGAAGAGATTGCGTTAGATCAGTCGGAACGAGGGATTTCGTTTTGCCAGTAAGTTGGCTATCGATCGCGACCCAAGTTTTGTCCAGTAACACTTGGACGTTGCGTCGTACAGTTAAGAGAAATGTTAGAATTTCACGAGTGAAACAACCGTAGTACCGTCCCAATGGTAAATGGTCGAAGTTGCTATTATTATTATTATTATTATTATTATTATTATTATTATTATTATTAGAAAATGTTAAGGAGAACTTTGTAGAAAACTATTAGTATTAAAATTCTCTTCCATTAAACGTGAAAGATGATTGGAAGATTATTATACAAATAATAATCGAAAACGATGAAACGAGGAATTTTTAGAAACTTTTAGCCCCACTTACCGGCGCATGATAATATCCGGGATAGGCACTGGCGACGGCCATAGCGGCGAACAGAACAATCTGCAATTACAAGAAATTAATTCGATATCTTCGCCGTTTCGTTTGTGGTTACGAAAAAAAATAAATAAATAAATAAATAAATAAATAAAGATCAGAGAAAATAACAAACGAAGCCGAACCTTCTGAACGAAAGGTAAGGATTTTAAGCTTAAAATGGAGAAATAAAACATTGAAAAAGAGAGAGAGAGCAAGGAATTGATTCGCAACTGGCAGAAACTTACGACAAACTTCATCGTAGGCGATTTTTCTTGTGCAGTACACGGGAAAACACTACCTATCCGAGGGGCGACGCGGTATGCTTTTATAGCGGTGCCCTGCCCAGGCCCAGGGAACTAACACGAGGCGGGGGTACAACGTGCGTACAACGATTGCATTGCACACGGACCCCTTTCACTAACCACGATCGACCCTTTCGGACCCCTTATTCGGTGCTCCATTGATCGTTCCACTTCCGTCCACTTCCGCGACGACACCCTGAAAACTGAAATTGCTCAAATTGAAACCGAAACTTTCGCGGAGAGAAACTTTTACGAAGAGAATTCAAACTCGATTCACCCAATTCGTGGACCGACGCTGCGATTACATTTGATCCATTTCCGCTTCTACGATCGTCGATTGTGTATCGTATTTGTTTTTTCTTTTTTACCAAGGAGATGTTGCATTCTTCGAATAATTTACATACATCGAATCATTGGTGTCGTCTTTCGAATCGTTTCTTTGCAATCGCCTCGCGTGTTATTAAAGGACGTGTCAGCCATCCTGAAACAGCGATAGCAATAGCGAGAATTGCACAATGAAAAATTAAGCACAATTTCCGGCGAAATTACGACACAACGCGAATTGCAACAAAGTTTCATCGAGTATTTCATCAAATTTTCCATCTGTTTCTACTTCGCTTCGACGTATTTCTTTACCATCCAACGACATATAAATTTATCATTCGATGTCTGATGGATTCCATTGCCTGCCGAGATTTTTCATTATTTGCACGAGGAACTCAATCAGTCGGTCGTTATCTGATTTTCCACAGTTTTCTTTCACGTTTCTCCTTTGTATCAAGCAAAGTTAAAGCGCGTTGCGTGTTTTTCTAACACGCAGCATGGTGAATCAAATTCGGCTTCCACGAGGAAGAAAATCGAATTGTTCCGTGTGGTGAAATTGAACGAGCACAACGATTAGCCGCTAACCGTGATTCTATAACGCCGGTACCGACGCGTGCAAAAAACATAACGTAAGGCGCGATGGTGCAACCTCCGATACGCGAAACGAAGCAAAAGTTTCCAATATTTTTTCAAACGTAAATTTATTCTCGATCGCGTGTTACGATCGAATATCGATGTAATTGGAAAAAAAAAAAAAGAGAGAAGAATCATTGCTGTTTTTGTTACTTGCTACTTCTCGTGTACGTTTTTAATTCGCGGAATGAAATGTTGCGCAATTGTAGCTGGAAAAAGGTAACTAAGGTATCGAGAGGGACAAAGTGAAATTCTATCTTTCAGTCTTCATCTCTTCCACTCTACTTATCCTAATTATTCGTTGCGTCGCGTAGGTTGGATTTTACGACTCGCCAATTTCGTAAGCGATCTGCGAAACGCTCGAGTTTCTGCAACGTAACGAACCCCGCTCAAGTCCAAGTAAAGTCGTAAAATGCATCTACACCTCTTGGTTATGCGCTATTTTTATTTTATATTATTCCGAGAAAAAGAAATTATTCATCGAGTTGCTTTCGCGTCGAATCTTTCGACTTTTTCCAGGCCGAAAAGTGAGTCGTATGTAATTTGCGAAACTTTGTTTGCATAAAAGAAAAAAAANAAAAAAAAAAAAAAAAAAAAAAGAAAAGAAAACTGCGATATTCGTTCGACTGCCAAGACAACGATTTGGCTTGTTCTCGAAAGAAACGAAAGACGACGTTTGTAATATTTCCCTGAAGAGAATGTCTTCCCTAAATCTCGAGAACGTTCTGCTACGTGATCTTCAGGTACGAAGGTTGCAACTTGGATTCGCCAAGTTTCCAAACCTTGGCACGGTTTCCTTTGGCCTGCTCGATTTCCTTATCGAGAAAACTGGCCACCCTTTACATGGGAATGTAGCGGACAATTGGTCAATCTTTCGCCAAGTTGGAAAACCATTGGTCATTGGTTTTGACCCGTAGACTCGTGAAGATTCCCAGTGGAATTCCAACACGAATTAACGAGTTTAATTGGACGACGACTAATAAAAAAAGAGAAGAGAGAGAGAGAGAGAGAGAGAGAGAGAGAAGAAAAGAGGAAAAAAAATAAAAATGAAAAAAAGGAAAAAGAGTATACGAGTATCTAATCGTCAAAGTGAACGGATTCGGTTGTTACCTGTCATGGGTAATAGGATCAGTTGTTAAAAGTCAACTGGAATGTATCGGTCCGCGTCGAGCAATTATCACTGATAATAAAGTTTCTCAATCTTTTTCTGGTATATAATAAGGGTAACTATGCGTTAGTCGGACTTTCTCAGGCTCTCTGCCTCATTATCGACAGACCAACCCACAGAATCGGACAAACTGATCAGAAAACTAATCGAGCCTAATCAAAATACGAAAGGCTACGGGTCTGTTTCGAAACGGGTACGAATAGCAGCAACGAAGAAGCTAAAAAATTAAGTCAACGCGTGTTCCAACGCTTTCGTTTCGCGTTAGGACAGCGCGCGTTTCAAATATCGCGTTTTTATTTGCGAATTAGGCAAACGATTCTCAGGACGCGGCTTTGTTTCCGCGCAACGCGAGGGAATCGCGCGGCTTTTCCTGCGAATCTGTCCAAGTTCCCGTTCTCTGGGAGGTTAAACCGTCTCTGGAAAATATTCTTTTTCGGGGCCGATTGGCAATCACGCGGGAACGCTCGACCCCCTTACACACTCGAGTCGCCATTCGGACCTTTACGCAATTTCTCTGCGTTACGCTCGTTGTTTCTGATCGTACGCCGCTGCGTCGAGATAATCTTGTGCGAAGATTGACATGCGCTCGCAAAATTTGAAAAGTTCAATATTGATAGTTCAATGCTGTTGTTTTACATTGATCGTTCGAACGAAACTCAGTTTTACTTGAACGGCATTGCAGCTTGAAAGGAAACTTTGAAGGAAAATCCTTCCTTTTCTTATGGTATCCTTTCTTTCTTTCATGAGCGTAGCACATTTCGTGAGAAAAACATTGGGAATTCGCCAATTTCAATTTCTTCTATGCGAGTATAAATTCCCTCGACGAATCGAAGCTGTCGTTATGCCTGGTTTTCTGATCTACTTTAGAGAGAGATTAAATAACCACTTCTTCTTCTGGTTTGCAGAGACTGTAGTACAGTATAGTTGGTGTAGATCGAACGGATCGAGTTCAACCGCTTGCTAATGAGCCGCGTCGTCTATGCAGTTACGTTTCGTTGGGAATTTCATCTATACCTACTCAGTCCATGTCTTTTAGAAATTCTCAGATCGAATAAAATGCATAAAATACCAATAACACGAGTAAGACTTGCAATCGTGAGAATTTCAGTCACTCCTTGATGAAATTCGTCCCAACGTCACGACCACTGGCGAGAAAAGAAACGCGTGCTCGAAGAAATTCACGCTCTGTGGAGCGGACAGAAATTCGAAACACGTCTCGAATTTTCCACAGCGTTGTAGTCGAATGGCGAGAAACGATCCAACGTGGTGATTACCGATTCTACAAAGCGCGCCACGCCGCACACGCCCCGGTTACCGGTCACGGGTACACGAGGGAACTTTGAGTCATCGTCGGGGAGGCTCTCCGTGCCCTCGACGAATTAAGCAATCCACTCGGTTCAAATAAAATCTCTTGAACGGTACAAATTATGAGTGAGAAGAATCGAAAGGCGCCAGACATTTGCCATATAGCTGACATAAACTTGCCGAGCTAAATCCGACGATTGTTGATCGATTTTAGTGCCAGGGCCTTGATATAACTGTATACAAGTATCTGTAAATAAAAGTAGATATAGGTTTTTACTCTTTTAAATAAATATATTGCGAGATTTAACAAGAAACTATGAACAACTATCGATTTCAATTTATAACGGGATCTTTATGACGGCCGCTCGCTTTGCTCGATTCTTAATAACTGAAATTACGATATATATTTCTAGCCATTTTATTTTCTTCTTTCTTCATTTTTAATCGACCTCGCCGCCGTTAAAAACTCGTTTTAAAAATATGCGTGTTGCCACAGATGGACTAAAAACTGCCTATTTATGCACCAGGTTGCCTATTTATGGATCAGGTTTAATCGAAAAGAAAGTAATTAAGAGAGTAAGCTTCAATGACGATGATATAGCGCAATAATCGAAACGCTGTGATACTATTCGGCACGAAATCTGAACAGCGCTGCATAAGACTGAAGCAAGAAGCAAATGTAGCTAGTTACACCGTCTACGTTGCTAGTATTTCTATTTCGCCTCTGTCGTACGATAAGTTCACCGTTGATAATCAATTTGGATTTAAACGTATAATTGATGTACAACAATTGACAGCAGAATGTTAATCACGAACGTATATTTTTTAAACGATGCAAACGAATTGACAACTGTTTGACAGCTTGAAAGGCAGAGGAAAAGTATCTCTATCGAAACTCGTCTCTTTTTTTTTGAAATTTTGCGTTCTCGGCGAGGCAATTACCTCAAAGATGAGTCATACTTGAATCGCGCGAATCGGTGGTGCGATAGAAATTCGTGGTAGCCTCTCCTTCTCCGAGCACGTGAAATTTCAATCTGTTCGCAAGTTCTTGCCAAAGAGTGAATGCTTTCCAAACTTCTTCGCAACAATTAGAGAACACTGATGAAATCGAGCGATAACGGTGAATTGAAATCCAGGGTAATTTGTTTAATAAGTTCAATCGTATCTTTGCTTCGTTGCGTCTTTGTTATTATTAAAAATTGATTTACACGAGATAACGTATTTATCTATTTACGTAAATGCGTTTGACGTCCACCTATTGATCCATCGTCCATCTTTACGTTCTGTTTTTGTGACGCGTAACAAGAAAGTGACGAAGAGTTTCTCGCGCTAGAAAGAGCGTCGATATATTGAATATATTGGCAATTTGCTGCACCTGTTAAAAAGTGAAAATGACTTTCGACTCTGTCAATTTGTGTCTTCGGCAGCGCAGGAAGAACAGAGCGCGACAAATCATCGCAAGCGTGATGAAAGCATGACGAGTTAAATAGTTGGAATAGATGGTTAGGCTGATCGTGTATCTGATACATTCGCTCGGCGCATTTTTCTTCTCGGTAGATTGCTGAATTTGTCCTCGTGGATCTCGATCATTCTCGGTCGACGAACGGCAGAATGTGATTTTTTTGCTGGTGATCGGTGATCGCGTTTCTTGACGTTCGCGAAGTGAACATTGCCAGAGGGGAAACGTACCGGGTGACCTGACTATTTAGACCTGCCGGATTGGTTCTCGAAATAATAAGACTTGTTTTTCCTAGAATAGACGAGAGAAACGACGGAGCACTCGAGGCGCGTATAGAGTTGTAATAGCCTCGAATTGAAGGAATTAAGCAAATGGAAGAGTGCCAAGCTCCGTTGACGTGAAAAATAATATAATTATTGGACTGTTTGGACGACTGAACGGAATTGCAGGCGAGGAACGAGCAAGACGCTATTTCTAATTTCAATTACAGGGAGAGCAGAGTCTCGAGGCAGGAGACACGTTGGTTCAAATGAATCGACAGCCAACGAAGCGCGAGTGTTACGCGAGAAAAAGAAAAATGGAAAATCGGTGCTACGTCTTCTATGAAAAAATTGTCTTTTCTGTGAGGAAAAGAGACCTTGAAGTTCTTTTTTGGTATGTCTCCTTCCAAGTAACCCAAAGTTTAGTCTCAAAAGGATATAAGGAACACAGATGACACCTAAGAGATCGGTAAATCAAATTAGTTACACACGGTGATGGATAGTTCCCTCTGGTTCTCCCAGTTTCCCCCAACGTGTGCCACGTGTGACTAGTGCTCCAGATTCGCCAGCCATTGCTAGGCGATTGCAACAATCTCGTTGCTGATGCCCTCAGGGTCTCAGGACAACACGGATTCCCATATCCGCGAGCGCTGGAAACGCCAGCCAGCTTAGAAAGTAAACTTCTATGCAACAGGATTACGCCGTCGGCACTTGCCTGCTTAATTATTTAATTATACGAGTCATGGTGGCAATAACCGTGTCACCGAAACCAACAAACGTCTAACAACCCTTGTTTAGCGTAGCGTGATACCGTATGTAAGGGAACGTTTTAAAGTTTTTTGCGATAAGCATCGGGACATTTGTTTCCGCGTACATATAAGTGTACGTGCAAATATGTCACAGTTTGACAACGAAGGAAAATTTGAATTTGGCTGAAAAGCGAAACCAAAAGGATAAAGTACGTCGATTGTTTATTTGAAATGTACAGTCAAATGTATGTATGAGACGGTAGTCATATTCGTAGAATGATACCATTTTTTAAGCAGATCGGGGTCTGAAGTTCATTCTATGATTTATTATCTGAAAGTACATAAGGGAATAAGAAATTTGTATTGCATTATTTCATTTTGTTATTCCAACGCCCCAAACTACTGAAACTATTGAAACTACTGCAAATTTGTTCAGTTTGTCAAACATTTTGATAAAAATCTACAATCAAGCGTGTTTCACTGTGACAGCTGCCTTTTAAAGACTTCCTTGTCTGTTGATTTTAAATTTTAAGACGCTAAAGTAGAATGAGTCGGCAACGTATGCACATGTACCTATATCTTATGAGGAGACAATGGCCACGTTGAACGTCCAACACTCCCGTCCAACGCTGTCAAATCAAGACGTTAAATTAAAATATGACTGTACTTAAAGATTACCTCGTTCGTTACGTCAATCGTGATTTGAGATTAACGCGTTACGAAATACGAAACATAATGGTAAGTCAGCCACGAAAGGCCGAACATCTGCTGATCAAAATTTGCGCACTTCGTTAACGTAATAGTTGCCCCAGTTAAAAAGATATTTTCCACGGAAGCACGGCCACCGCCGCGAATCTATCAAGTGTTCCGGTAAAACGCGTATCCAAGCACGCGCACACAGAATTGCGAGCTGATGCCGCTGCATGCATAGACTTTCATCGCGAAAGCGTGGCGATAGTTATAGAAAATTGTATTACATCCCGGAAGAAAATGAACGCGCAGGTTACCGCAATCGGGAATCGGTGCCTCGTAAAATCTTGTATCAAACAGTTCGTAGCTAAATTGCATTGCATTGCATTGCATGGCTCGCGTTCGCAGCCCAAAGCATACCGTTTCCCTTTTCTTTGTCGAACGGGAAATCTCTCTGCTACGCAATTCGGCTAACGATAACCGTAATTGTGCTGTTTCTTCAGCGATTTCGATCTGATTTCGATCCCAAACTCTTATCTCAATACGTATCTCGATACGAAATTAAAGGATAACCCTTCGAATGCCCTTCAAGACGTGTAAGATTCTGAATTCTGAAGCTTGCTCTCGTTGTTCCTGCTATTTTATTTATTCGTTCAACCATATAGTAATTGATTAAATTATAATATGTAAAGATAAATAATTAGTAAATTAAAGACATCCATTTTTAAAAATATTGAATTTTCCAAGAGGATTTGTAAAAACATTTTATTGTAAAGCAACAAGTTAATTTAATATTTGCAGAAAATTTAAATTAAATTTAATATTTATCTGAGATTCTAATTTTGTGCGTTTAGAAGTCATTATCGATTGAATAATAATCTCTTTAATTTTGCTTATAGCAAAGTAATGATTATTTTATTTACCTGTAGCTTGTTTCATGTGTAGATTTCAGTAATTTTCAATGAATTTGTGTTTTAAATTTGCAATAAAAAAAAAAAAAAAAAAATGGTGACGTGCACTAGAGGACGCTGTAGTAACTTAACGTGTTACAAATGGCCTCAAGAAACAGTGTCGAGATCGTGGGAAAAATTATATATCTTTAGTTTTTTAATCTAAATTCGAAATTTTCACACGTTTAATTGTGCTAAGTTCGTGATATGCTGTCTCTAGATAGCAATGAAGCTCATCAAGACGAGGTATACGAGTTGCAGTATTGATTTCAAAACATGCATTCTTCAAATTATAGGTTATATTATTTGTTACTGACAATTTTTTTTTTTTTGTGTATATTTTCAAATATATGATTGATGTTAAGATTATTCAACTTCTTGTATGTTCATGTCTCAACATTTGACATTTGTATTATATTGAAAATAAATTTTATTGAAAGTAATGTATGATAGTTTGCATTTTTTATTTATTAATAAACTGATCCTCTTTCAATACATTGTATATCGAAATCTTCGTCGTGAATGTAATAAACTGTAAACAGACTGAAAGGCAAAACGTATTTTTTTAGGAAACGACTAGCGAAAATGGTTCAGACGATTATCCAAGAATACCTGTGTCCATGGATGGACCAAAAGAATGGACTTACACGATGAGAAGGCATATGCAGGTATTTAACTCTAAATGTAAATTTATTTGAAATGAATATTTTTGTTTAAATTAATAGTCACTCTATGTTAGGAGGTGGTACCTGGATTATATCTCGGACCATATAGCGCAGCTAGCCGATCAAAGCTGCAATCTCTATTAGAACATGGCATCACTCATATAATATGCGTTAGACAGGATATAGAAGCAAATTTTATAAAGCCCAATTTTCCTGATAAATTTCAGTAAGTGAGACTTGATTCAACTTTTGGTAGTTTACAAGTGATCAATATGTTTCTAATACTCTATGATATGTATGTTACAGATATCTTGTTTTGAACATTGCTGATACAGCTACGGAAAATATTATTCAACATTTTCACAAGGTAAAAGCATTTATCGATGATGGTTTAAACTCTGGTGGTCAAGTCTTAGTACATGGTAACGCTGGTATATCAAGATCCGCAGCATTAGTTTTAGCATACGTTATGGAAACATATGGGCTTTCTCAAACGTAAATTCGTATTTCTCTCTCTGTTCTCGTTCTTTATTTTAAAAATTTTTAAACAAATACGATCTTTCCAGACGTGCATATGCACTTGTACAACAAAGAAGGTTTTGTATAAATCCTAACGAAGGTTTCATCGCACAGTTGAGGGAATACGAACCAATATACCAGGCTCAAAAAACGTTAAAAAATGGACAACAAAATTTATCGAGGGAAAGAACAAAAAGAACTATCCACCAAATAGATACTGAGAGGATAGAGGATAAATGCGACGGAATGGACAGCTGATATTTTTTTAGTAAATGCTAAAGGTACCAAAAGACTTACTCTAAATTAGATAAAGGAAATAAACTTGCGACAAGATGATGTTTTTTTACATTGTCGCGTTCTGAAGAATACACGTGCAGAGATATCTAATAAAATTAAAAGTTATATTATTTAATTTTAATATGTAGGAATTTAAAATTTAACGCAGCACGATTATCTAGATATAAGTGAAAACAATTATTTATTTAGGCAAACAAAATATTTAAAAATTTTAAAGTTTTTCTTAAATTTAAACTATACCATGTACTAATTTATAGCAATACTTACAAATTAATGGAGTTTGAACCACTTTTATATTATATCATAAAACACTACTCTTAATTTTACAGTAATTAAAATTTATAGCATGTTCATATATTTAAAAAAAAATACACTTATTATTTATTGCTACGATACGATATATTTTTATTTCTCACCTAATGTACTAATTTTAAAAAAAAAAAAAAAAAAAAAAAAAAATCTGTGTACAAACTCTTGTATATTTTGTATATTAAGATAATTCTAATTGCAAAAAGTGCTGAATTCAATTTATTAATCTTATCGTATAAATTTTGTAATATATGTATAGTTGTCTAAAAAATAGAATTATGATAGATCGTAGTTTAATACCATCTATTTAATTCGTGCCGGAATTAACACGCAAATAATGTCTTCATTATTTTCATCCTTGAGTTGCCATTTTACGGTAACACTCACCTGCAATTTAACGATTTAAATAACTGATTAATAACTTGTTTGTATTGCAGCGTGAGATGGAGCTTAATAAATAAACTGTCACTCCATAGTACCTTAGGATAGGATTTTAGCACTACCAATGTATTTTTATAGTGCAACGTGTCTCCCTTTTTCAAGGGACATTGAATGCCAGAATCAGCAGTTTGACAAGCGTCTGGGTTTGGTAATGGAAAAGGTATTGGAATGTCCATCACAATACCATGGACGACTGCAATAACTTTCGAAACATCTTTATCTGTAAGAGTATGTTTAATTTTTTTAACCATTTCACCTCGAAAAGCAAACGAAGGAGCAAATAGTTCTTAAGAACGTACTAACCGACTGTAAAATCGATCTTAATTGTTGCATTTGTATCTGGTATTAACTCGCATACAGTTTTGGTCATATCACAGTCCAGTGTTATAGACGTAAGTTTGCCAACTTTCGAGCCTGCATGAAGAAAATTGTAATATAAATGAAGGACGCGACATCGTGGTAGATTATTCTTATATTGTTTCGATACGCAAAAATCATACGTATATCAAGTCGATAGAAAAATTGTTGCATATATTTATATTTATGCACGTATACAAAAACACGTTGATAATCTTTGTTTTATGATTAGTCATAATTGGATGTTCATATGATCAATGGGACGTATATAAGTATGTATGTACGTTCTTTATGTAAACAGATTTTCACAATTATAGAGGAGTCGCTGTAACCTCGTGACTTTGAATTTCTCGGACAAGAATTTCCGCCATTTTTACGATCGTATATTATTACATCAATTGTAAGCTACTTACCGATTATTAAGTGGCATCCTATTCGGCAAAGTACTTTTTTTCAAAACAAAATAACTCTGTATTTTTAGCGATTATTGATTGCATTATAACAAAAATGAAGTTTGAATGATCAGTGACTTAAATTTGCAACTGTATCAAATCGTCCTTAACGCAGTTAAAAATGAAACATATGACTGTGAGAAATTGTGAAATTTAAACGACAAAATGTCTAAGATATCCAAGTACGTGATTTCTAGATTAATTTGAACTGTCCTCGTGAAAGAATGGGCAAAATAAAGAAATCTCGTTCGAAACAAAGAAATCGTGATTGTACACGTATGTATTTGTTTATCGATAATGTATGATTCAACGTTAAAAAAGATAAGTGATGTTTCGTTATTTTAAGATTTTCAATCTATTATTATCTTGATATATATTATAACATTGCAAGTAATTAAGAAATACACATAGTAATTTCTAATATTTTACACTGTCATATTTACCGCCAGTTTTCCTTTCACTGATATAGCACAAGAAAGTCAATTATATACAGAGCATTGTCAAGATAAATGACTTTGAGGTTTGAAAAAACACAAGTATGTATTGTTCGTGATTTTTGCGTTCTTTTTTCTCACAGCAACACCGAGTAAGCATATTATCGTGGAAAAATATTCATCGATCGAATATAAGTAAAAACAATGAAATCAATCACACTTACCACAATCACTGATGTCGACGGCTCGACAGGTTGGCGAGAAGTTCAAGCAAAATAGGGCGAGAATTATAGCAATCATTCGATGCATGTTGCTCGTTTGGAGTCCGCGCAGCTATTAAACTTGTACGGAGCTCTATATCGAAACAAACATTTTTGTCTGCTACTGTGAGCAACCATCACGTCACTCACACTGTCCTCAAATTACGTATCTCGTACACAAAATTACTACCACCTACGTCTAATGATAAACGTGGCGCACATGCAACATGATTGACGCTACTTTACAAAATATTGAGTCAAAGGACAAAAATTGAATGAACGTGAATGATTATTCAGTGTGTTTATTCTGACTGAACGAAAGATAAAAACTGCCATTTTTGCGTCACGTGAAACGGCGTTGCAACGATTTGAGTTGAAACGAAATTTTCTTGTGAAATAGACAAACAAGATACAGAACAGGGTAGTTGTAACTCATCGCAAACAAACAACAGAGTTCTATATCTGCTGCATTAGTTCTTCATCCGGTCTATTACCGGATGCCGTTGATGGAAACGGTGAATCCATACACGTATTCTTAATATTTTCCAGCTATTAAAGCATTGTGGCTCCATGAACGTAAACAATTCATGAACATACGCAATTGTTCATTTTTAAAC
This sequence comes from Frieseomelitta varia, assembly GCF_011392965.1. Classification (NCBI taxonomy): domain Eukaryota; kingdom Metazoa; phylum Arthropoda; class Insecta; order Hymenoptera; family Apidae; genus Frieseomelitta; species Frieseomelitta varia. The sequence continues at coordinate 152,965 of NW_025110344.1, forward strand.
TTAAAACTAGGAATATTGTTATTTTGGTTTTCTGTAGAAATCAATTACGAAACAGCAATAATTGCAGAATCTTAAAAAAGAAATTAGTATTTCATGGCAGTTTGTAAAAAAATATCAAAATATTTTTTCAGAACATAATATAATACGCAACTTGCTAAATATTATATATCATTATACTCGAACAAATGCTTCGAATGTGTCAACAAAATTTGCAAATTTTTAATTTTTTTACATATTTTCTTAGGGCGTAACCAGAAGGACAGAGATAAAAGTTTGCAAATTAATTTTCCATTAAACATAAAACACATCCATTAACATCAAAAATAAAAACTTCGTCGACTCACGGGCTCTGAAACGCCTAGCGCCACGTTGCGGCAAAACTGTGAAATCAATCTATGTCTCTGTTCTTGAAGCACATTATCACGTTCCTTTTGTCTACCATTGTGATACGGCGTGCGCATTTTTAAAACGAGTTTAACATCGACGACGTTGATTACAAATGAAGAAAAAAGAAGATAAAATAGAGGAAAATATATTGTATTCTCAGTTCAGTATTCAACCAAAGCAAGCGGTTCTCATGAAGATTTTGTTACGCATAAATTAAAATAAATAGTTATTGTTGTAGTTTTTTGTTAAATTTTGTAATATATTTATTTAAAGGAGTAAATTATTCATACCATCAGACAGGGTACTACTGCCATCTATTCGATCCGTCTGGAGTTATCATCTGGCGGGACGAGGAACGTTGTGCCATCTATCGGAGTTTTCCTTTTTGTCCTTTTAGTTCCAATTGGAATCGAAAAGTGCATAGATGGTAGTATCGCCTATAGACATGTAGCGACCGCTACCTCCGCGAAACACCAGACAGCGCCACGTACTTCCGCAGGAACTTTCCGTCGAAAGGTGTGTTTCCAATAAAGCAGGCAGCGACACCTTTTTCCGGGCAAAAAGAAAAGCCCGGAAAAAGGCGGGAAAAGATTTTCCCCCTCTTCGCAAGTAGTGGCTATAAAAGCCAGCTTGCGAAGAGGAAAAGCGAAGAGTTAAAAATCAAGATAAGAAAGTGATACTACTACTTCTCCTCCTGCGCCTGCTCGTGAGTATAAGTTTCTCGCTAGTCGAGTGTTGTGATAATATTTGTACTGAAAGTGTAATATTTGTTGTGATATTATTTGTACTAAAAGTGTAATATTAAATATATATATTTGTTCGGATATCCGTGTTAATTATTTGTGTAAGGACTCGTAGTAGGAATCTACATTATCTACTACGTGTA
>NW_025110345.1:0-11662 GCF_011392965.1 Frieseomelitta varia
TAAATCAACTTTGAAAGTCATTGTAAATCGGACACTTCGCTTTATAAAGTCATGTTGAACTGAATATCGAAAAGGATTTTTTAAATACCACAGAGTCGCTTGAATTTTATGAAAAAAAAAGAAAAGTGAGAAAGAATAAGCATATGCAAAGTGTAACATAGCGAAATTTTGTTCAAATTGCAAATTAATATCGAGGCAGAAGTGTTGGATTAAAAGAAGTTTCGAGTAATAAATCAATTACTTTTGTAATAAATTCCACGTGTCCAAGTATGGATCGAGAATATTTCGATATTTAATCCCTATCGTGGTAACATCGAGAGTTATACAAATTACATAGCTGCATTTAGGAATTTTTAATTTGATTCAATTTTATTCTTATTAAAAAAAATATAAACTTATATTCTATAATTTAGTTAAATTATATTCTATAATTTATAAGCTCTTCATGCCTCTTGAAAACTGATGCACATTTTTAACTATTGAATTTTTTTCAGCATAGAATTATATTTGTGTGCGTGTGTGCGTGTGTGCGTGTGTGTTTTGAATCATCAAAGTCCATTTTTGGGCGTAAGACATTCTCAACAATTTCGTTTATTGCTTCACTTTGTGGAAAATTATATAAATCTACAGCATATTCATTATTCATAAATGATACATCACTAAATGAAACATAATAACAATAGATACGTTACAAAATAAAACATATTAACAGAGCTTACTCGGGTCACGTTCTTAGTAAATGCCGTCATTACGAGTTTCCAGGTATCTTGTTAGTGACAAAGATTGCAAAGGGCTCTCGAAAGCCTCACGAAAACTTTTTAGTTGGCTAAGGAATCTTTGGACGAAGCTGATGTGTGAGCATCATCTAAACTGCTCCGACATCATTCTGATAGATAGTAGGATTTTGAAAAATAGCTTTGTCTCCCTGTGACGAATGAAAGTCCTGCAGCCTGATTTATCTACAGCGATCAAGCTGTGAAAGTCGCAACCGCTTTGACTGGCTGTATCTTAATGCCATACTCGTAAATACCAAAACTTCATGCAAATTAAGTCAAATCCAATGTTTATATGAACTCCAATTTCATAAATTATTCATTATAAGTTCATACAAATGGAGTTTTACTGTAATTTAAATTATGCAATAGGCTTTAACCCTCGTCCATTCTTTGTGACATGTTTTGCTGATAAAACATGTTATGTAGATATTAATTATTGTTATATAGATTTTAATATATGTAACATATAACTGTAACCGTGAATCATCTAAGACTAGCTGAAATATGTTTTAAACGATTCATTATATGGTTTTTGGAAAAATTGGTTAATTGATACAATTTTCATTTTTGAATATGAATACGTTTGATAATAAAGTTTTGTTTTTTCTGAACCTGAAGTATGTTTTTGAGTGAAATAAAATATTTTTCATTATACTAAATCAATTTAGGTCGTCATTCCCTGCTAAAACATTTATACCGAAAAATCATTAGCTCAGAAGGAATTTTAATTAAAATAATTAAAATAATTGGGAGTCATGCTCGCAGAGTATCGAATTTATTTGTAATAGCAACATTAGGAATAATAGCAGATTGTGTAATGTTTATTATTTATTTTTGTTATTAATTATTAATTATTATTATTATTATTAATTACTTATTGTAAGTGAGAATAAAATTAACATTTATTTCGTCATTTATTTCACATAAAATGTGCTCAAAATATTATTAATATCTAAACACTTAATCTAATTCTTAAAGAATGTTTCACATTACTTAAATCAGTATAGCGATATTTCTATATTTTTCAACAATTCATTGGCACATGTCTTGAACGGTTGTTAATACACGAACGTAAATTATTTTTCAGAATCGGTCAAGAAAAATTTAATTATATATTTGCAGATTCAGGAAACATAAAACCTGTATATATGTACATAGCAGAAGAGTTCTATCTATATTTTATTCATCGATGGGGTTTCCCACGTAAAGTATCAAAATTTTAAATATTAAATTGTAAAAAAAATATTAATACTCATTTCTGAGAGGGCGCTCAAGGCGGTTGATCAGTGACGATTGTAAATGAGAAAGTGAAGTGATTTTTGAATAGATTAGGAAGGAAAAGAGGGATTATGCGAGGTTTGGGAAGCAGAGACAGAAAGTAGGAGGCTTGAGAATGGAAGAAAAAGAAGGTGACAGAGCATAAAAGGAAAAACAGAGGTAAGAAAAAATTGAAAAGAAGAGAAAGGGAGGTTAGGAAAAAGTAGCTGGTTGGAAGATCAAAAGCAATGATATCTACTGATCGGTAATCAGGAAATGAGCACAGCCGATAAAGAAGATGTTGGGAGGATTAAGGAATATAAAAGGAGGGATAAGAGCGGAGAAAGAAAAGAAGAGGAGGGCAGTGACTAGTGAAGCAGGAGTAAATAAATGGTACAAAAGAAGAGCAGAAACAGAGGGAGAGGTTAAGGCTAAGAGAAAGGGAGAGAATGAGAAGGTAGAATCACCAAAGCAGAGAAAGAATAAGGTGGAACAAGATGAGAGAAAGGGGACGGTTGAAAAAGAGCTTAAAAAAGTGATACAAGAAATGGGACTGCAATAGCAGGAAATGATTCAAGGATTAGGCGATTATATAGAAACGAAAATTGGGGTAGAGATGGGGAAACTCAAAAATGAAATAAAAGAGGAAATTCGAAAGATAGAGGAGCGAATGGCTAAAGAAAGGAGAGAATTAGAAGAAAGAATAAATAAGCTGGAGGAAAGGATGGGAGAGATGGATGGAAAAGGAGAGGAAGAATTAGAAGGGAAGAGAAGGAAAAGGGGGAGCAGGTAAGGAGTAGGATTATTGCTATAGATAAAAGTTAGAAAGAAAGGACAGGGAAGAGAGGAAAAGGAATATTATAATAAAAGGAGTAGATTTGAACGAAAAGGAAAAGGTAGTGGAAGGGATTATGGAACAAATCGGTGAAAAAGTGAAAATAGAAAGTATAAAGAAGGTAGCAGGGAGGAAGGATATGATTCTAATGAAAACAGAAAGCTTAGAGCAGAAGAGAGGCATAATGTCCAAGAAATATAAGCTTAAAGGAGAAAAGAAAAGACTGGAGGACGACCTCACGGAGGGGGAGCGGGGCATGCTAAGGGAACTGAGAAAAACTCCGGAAAACGAACGGAAAAGAGGAAGGAGGACTTGGATTAGATATGGCAAGATTCAAATAGATGGTTCATGGTGGAAATGGGACGAAGAGGAGAAAGTGTTAAAGGAATCTTCCTTGGAGAGGAATTAGAAGGCAGAAGGATAGGAGGGAGAAGTAGCTGGAGATAGAGGCGACAGGAGAGAAGAGAGAGAAAGGAGTAGAAGGGAACAAAAATGAAGAGACGATGTAATTAGAAAGTGGTATTTTGGAATGTGGCAGGATTAGGAAATAAGGACAACGAATTCTGGGGAAAATTAAGAGATTGGGAGGTTATGTTCCTGTTAGAAACGTGGATGGAGAAGAAAGGTTGAGGAAAGATCAAGAGAAAGCTATCGAAGGGATATGATTGGCATAGACAGGACGCAAGTAAGAAAAACAGGAAGAGAAAAGCAGTAGGAGATACATTAGTAGGGGTATCGGTAGCGGAAGGAGTGGTTGAAAAATTGAAAGTTAGAATGAAAAACGACGTATGGAGATTGGCAGGAATATATACTCTTAGGGGTATAGAAAGAAAAATAGAACAAATAAGGGATTGGACGGAGAAAGGGGAAAAAGAAGAGAAAATAATAATTGGAGGAGATGATAGGACCGGCGAACAAGGAGGAAGGATATGGGGAGAAAATGAGGAAGCAGAAAAGGAGATAAAAAGATAAGAAAGTGAATTTTGAGGACAAGAAGCTGTTGAAGGTGATAGAGAAGACAGGGTGATATATTTTCAATGGAAACATAAAAAGGGAGGAGAATACACATATGTAGAGGCAAGAGGAGAAACAGTGTTTGATTAAGTAATAACAGATGAAGGGGGAAAGGAGGGAATAGAAAGGATGGAAGTGGGAGAGAGAGCCAATTCAGATCACTTTCCACTGATTGTTAGCATAAGGGAGAGGAAAGGTGAAAGGAAAGAAAAAAAAAGATGGAGACGAGATTGAATAGCGGAGGATGTGGAGAAATTTAGGGAAAGAATAGGAATAATTGAGAGAAACGGAAGAAGCATAGAGGAATTGATGAAACAGGATATAGGGAAAATAAGAAAGGCATTAGAAGAGGGGAGGGCAGGACGCAGAAAGGAAGAGGACTGGGTAGTGCAACGAAGAATGTAGGGAAAAGAAGGCGCAAGTGAGAAGGAAACTAAGACTCTGGAGAAGAGGCAAAGGACACAGGGAGGAATACACAAGAACGAGAAAAGGGGACGAATAATGCAAGAAAAAGACAAAGTGTAATAATGGTATAAAGAGAGTGAGACCGAAGAGAGACCGAAGAGAGGGTATTGGAAAAAGAAAGGACTATAATTATATATAAGAGTGGTTTTACGTAATATATAATAGGCTGTTATTTATAGTACGTTATGTTGGTGTTAATATATTATAATTTATCATATTTCATTATATTTTATTTTCCTTTGCTTCGCCTTGCTTTGCCTTGCTTTGCCTTGCTTTGCCTTGCTTTGCCTTGCTTTGCCTTGTTTTGTCTTGCTTTGCCTTGCTTTGCCTTGCTTTGCCTTGCTTTGCCTTGCTTTGCCTTGCTTTGCCTTGCTTTGCCTTGCTTTGTCCTGCTTTGCTTTGTTTTGTTGTGTTTTATTCTATTCTACTTTATTCTATTTTGTTCTATTTTGTTCTGTTTGATTCTATTTGGTTCTATTTTGTTCTGTTTTGTTCAATTTTTTCTATTTTATTTTATTTTATTTTATTTTATTTTATTTTATTTCATTTCATTTCATTTCATTTCATTTCATTTCATTTCATTTCATTTCATTTTATTTCATTTCATTTTTTCCTATTGCATGTGTTTTATTTTATAAGAAGGATATAATGGAGGATGAAATGGAGCGGATATTGTAATCCTGTGGCAAATGAATAAAAATCTATCTGTCTATCTATCTATCTATCTATCTATCTATCTATCTATTAATACTCATTTTGAATTCCTTATCATTTATACTTCGTTGTTTTTGAAAGCAACTAACTAAATTTTTAATTATTTCTTAAAATTATTTTTATTAGTCATTGACGATTGGCTACTATATATTTATTTAATTCTGAATGGCAATCAGTCTTGATGAAATTTGAAGGGTGAAGGATACAAAATCTCAGGTTGAAAAATTTATCTGCGTAGAAGATAGATTCCTCAATTTTCAATCCACTATTGTATGTAAAATAAGAGCAAGCAACTGGCAGCTGATGTTAGACTTGACGGGCGATTTACGGCATATCGTTGCAACAGCAATTTTTTTGACGAACAGAGACGTATAATTTTCTTACAGTTCCCTTATCTTTTTTTTTTTTTATTAAACAAAAAAACTTTGTGTCTTTGTCCTTCCAAAATGCTTGTAGTAGTTTACCACGGTCTGCACTAGATCTAATTCGAGCGTTTGAAGTAAACAAATTCAAATATATGTAATTTTCAATAAGAACATATGTATATTCATATGTATAAATAGATATATAATACATCGGTTTGTTTTGACTAAATAGGTCTCTGGACTAAATAACAGGAATCACTATCAGCATATTGTCCTTATTTAATTTTTCTACCATTTTCTGTTTTTCGTTTTCTTACACAAAGTTCTTAAAATTACCTTCCGAACGGTTAATTTCCAAATTCTTCAAACATTTCAACGGAGGAGAGGAGGCGATATCCTTATTTTATACGATTCAGCTAATTAGACTGTAATTTCGAACGAAAGAGGTCTAAAAACAATGTACTTTTGTGAAAAATCACACTGTAAAATGATAAAGTTTCTTAAATAATATATTATTGATTAACTGTTTTATTAAATTCGCATTTATTATGATTATTGTGTGTGTGTTTGCTCGTAATGAATTATTCAATAAATAATTCAATAAATAATTTTCGGTGCAAAAACAGCAACACTACATTCATATTTTATAATTTTAATTTCTATCTAATTACTAATAACGCTGTAATGCAATATTTGCCTAAGTTATCATGATGGGATGACACGAAAATGGTAAGAGAATCAGGTGATCTTCAAAACGTGGAATACGAAAAAGCATGTTCAGTTGGATGTTCAGTCTATGCTAGTTGCTATTAGTCAATGCTATAACTGAATTTATGCAATAGACTTAAGCGTACGGAATTTACACGATCTCTTGGTACTTTTGGCATTCAACTCTGGAGTTGCCTCATTTAAGAAAGAAATCAACTTCCTGCATAACGTAATTAGTAAGTTGACCAAGCAATTTTTTGAACTTTTCTACTTCAAGAATTCCTTTTCTACTTTGAGATCGAATATTTCACTAAACATTACCTGATCTACAATGTACAGAAGGTCAAGAAATATAATCATTGACAGCAAATACTCTTGATACTCTACCTGCAATTGAATAAGATGCAAACCAGATCTGTTCAAGCATTTACAACATTCATATCACTAGTAATTATATTTGTATGAACTACTTAACTACATCTTTCAATAAATATGAAGAAGTTAACGCCATTTTTATGAATTTTACTTCTGATAAAATCAATCATACTACTTTAATAGACAAACTTGCAATTATGGACTCTCAAGCACATTATCTGGCTTTTTGTCATTGGAATATTCTCGGTTGACAGCACAAAGCAAAACAATCTAACTATATCGAGAGAATTATTGTATAAGTTTTAAGATTTATGTTTCATAAAATAGATCTAATTGATAGATAATTCATATGATAATTGTGGAAAACAAATTTATGGAAAATGGCAAATTTTTAACCGGTTTACGCTAAATTCTATTTCAGTAAATAAATAACAATAATGTCCACAGCCAAATTTATCTAGTTTCGCAATGTTTTTATCGAACGTTTTCAAGAATTAATGAATAAAAAGTTTACTGTTTAAATTTAATTAACCACGTCGACAACTTGAGGAAAGGATACAAAGAATGCACAATGCTATGTCTATATCTGTAATATCTAGCGCTGTAAACTACTGAAAATGCGATTCCCCCGTTTTTCTATATATTATTATTTTATATGCAATTATTTTAAGGAACCAAGCTGCAATTTTTTGAGTTTCATCAAATTTTAGAATTCTACGGTGAGATATTTGTTAATTAACATGAAATAATACATTGGGATCAAATTCCATTCGAATTGGCTGAAAAAAAAACTACGTCAAATCATAGTTTTCGGATTGATATATCGGTTTTTGTTTTTAGCAAAAGTGACGTTTTTAACATTACCAAAAATCTATTGAAAATGCAACTTGACAAAACTGGCACGATTATTAATTATTCATATTTCAAAGTTCTTTTTATCAATCAATTAATTTGAAGAAATAAATATAGAAAATTAATAAAAAAAAAGAGCACGGGGATGCAAAACAAGGAAGATCGAGATAGAAAGATTCGAGGAATTTATTAGGAGGATAAAATCACAAAATAACCACAAAAATTCACATCTGTTACGTATTCCACGGTTAGCATTATTACTAACTTTTTGATCTTGATTCTCTTTTGTTCAATTTATTTAAACTTAGATATTTCTAGATATTTTTATATCTACAAATATCTTCTTTATACTAAATTTAAAATTCTTTCATTGTATAAATAATTTTTTCTACAATGCTAATATAGAAAAGTTCGTCCAAGTTACATGACTGCACTGCAAATTATCTCTTATCATAAACAAATTTAATATTGTTAGATTCGGTTGAAAAAAATGTTTTTATTATTTTCAATTACTCTTTGAAAGATACATTACTGAATTTTTAATTTGATTAGAATCTTGGTTCCAAATGATGCACCAAAAGATGAAAGGCGGAAGACGAAAAAGGATAATATATAATTTATATATAAATAAGTAATAGTATAATGTACTACTGTATATAATATATTATAATGCAGTATAGTAATATGTAACATAATGTATTTTTTTCGTTATCTGTTCTGCTTGTAATAATTTACGGATCATAAATTATGATCCCTATTCTATGCATTTCCATACAATTATCCTTTATAATATGCATGTTCAGAATAATTTGAATTCAATATCAGTAATATCTTGAACAATATAAATATGTTAACGTAACAATGATTATAAAATGTTTTGAAACTCAATTAATTTAGTTAATTTGAGTTTCTCGTTTTTCGAAGTATTGATAGTTTTTTTAATTTTTGTTCGATAGCTAAAGCGAGGAATATCAAGAAATTTATGTTTTACAAGTAGACCTGTGAAACCGGTACAAATTAGATTGTTTATTGTCAGGTGTACAGTAATGGAAAATCACAGTTATATCAACTTGTAAATATCATTGCCTATAATGAAAATATGTAATGGCGTAATAATTCAGCAGTAAATACAAGTGAATAAATTTTATGATGACAAATGTCAAGCGATAGTAGCTGTATAAATTCATTATTTAGATAATTTAGGTAAAGTGGGATATTTTCTCAAAAATTATTACTATATAAAATATAGCCTGCGAATCCAATCCAATCTAAGCACATATAACTTGAAAAGAAAAAATTATTGGAAGAACATTTTACTTTCAATAAGACTGTAACATGAATTTCTGTTATGTATTCTATGTCAATAGTTAGTTTGCAACATTCTCTCAAACAATTGACATCCCATTGTATATAATAGAACAGAAGAATTGTAAAAAGATACCAGAATATCATATAATATCGAAGAAACATTAAGAAGAAGATTTGAAAAAGAAATGGAAATTTACAAGCTGAGATGATAAAAATTTAGTATTTTCCACATCTCATAAATTGCACCAAGTAATTTATCAGAAAAGCTTCTCAACAGAATGTGCGAATATCTTTATGCCGGCGAATGTTTACGTTTATGTGACTTCTGATTCATTAAAAGCAATGAGATAATGTAATTGCCTTCGTACATTTATTGTAATATACACCTGTAATATACAGATATGTTATAGATATGTTTGAATGTTGCAAATGTCAAATCATGATTTGCGCACGATACGCAATATGTCCATGGCAATCAAATAGTTCAAAGTTCATGCAACGTTCATAAACAAATTTCCATGCATTTATAAATTATTAAAAGATGCAGAAAGTTTAGCATACATATAATATGCATACGCAAAAATAAATAAAATATCAAAAATTTATTATAATTGCATTTATTATTTACCTCTATTACGATAATACCAGATAAAATAAATTTCGATCTAGATTCCATTTTTTAATGCATGTTTATAAAAACTTAAAATACTCGCGTTTATGTCACATTTCAGTTAGTTTCTTATCGTGACATCACGTGTGTGTGATTTTAGCTATCACTACACTCTTCGACGTGATTCCGCGCGATTATAATTTCACTTAAGTTACTCTATATCCCGGATTTAAGATATTATGTTTATTTAAACTACGAAGAAGCAATAGAATGTGAAAAAATCAATTTCGTCAATAATGGTAAGCATAATTCTTTCCATTTTAAAAGAATCCTTACCCAGATGTTATACCGTGAAGCCAGTTTCGTTTTAAATAACGTTTTCTTCAAATTGAACAATTTTTAAATATAATGCGCTGGATTAATGAAGAGAATATATATGCCGATTCTTCCTTTTCGATAGTGATAGTGATAGTGATGAAACACCATAGAGTGATAAATACAGTGGAAGTGATGTTATTGTAAGACATTTTAGATCGATTCAACTACCAGTTTCTGGTAATGAACACGATGAAAACAGTATTCATGAATGTAGTCAAAGGTTGGAGTATGACTGTATTCTATAAACGCATGATTTTGAAAAAAATTGATATGTTTGTCAGAGAATCCAACAGTATCGTTATCAAAGTAACAACAATAATAATACAGAAATGCACAAAAGAAAGAATTGGAATGACATAAATAAAACAAAGATGAAAAATTTTCTTGATTATTCCAATGGATTTTATAAAAATATCTTTGATCATAAAAGAAATGATTATTGATCTTCGGGTCTTTTACTTTGTATTGCAATTTTCATTGGTACAATGACAAAGGACATACATTCTCAGTTATGGTAAATTAAACAAAAAATTAATAAAAAAAATTATTAAAATTAATAAAAATAGTAAAAAATAATAAAAAATAAATAAAAATTGTAAAAGTTAATAAAAAATTAATAGAGATATATATTACGTATTATGTATGGAGGTACAATTATTATATTATAAACGATATATTATAAATACAATTATGTATAAATTGATAGTTTTGATGATTGTTTTGATTGTTGTCACCAGTAAAAAATGTTCACTGTTAGTATAACTTCCTAGCCGAAAAATGTTAAATACCGCATGAGATAAATAACTCTTGTAATTTAACAATTAGGAGACACTATATTGTCTATTTCAGCAATTTGAGAACAACAAATTGTTTGTTCTATAAATATTATTCTAATGGAATATTCTATTATCAGAAATGTTAATGATATACATTATATATTAGAAAAATTACATGTTTACAATACATCTGTATTTATATACATATAACATTTTAAGAGAAAAATGTGTTAAATTGACCCAACGAATGCATAGTGTTAATATTAACAGCAATGAAAAATGATTTACACAAAATCTACAATTATAGGTTTAGTTACGCCTTTCACTGTATTTACGCTGCTGTAAAATATTTTTCGTTTCAATTATGATATTGATGTATTTGAAAAATAATCGTTTCCTCACCGCAGAATTGTATACTTCTATGTTGCTACTTACAGCTACTTCGATCAAATTCCACGATAATACTTCGAATTTCAGGGTGTTCTCAAATTCCGTATTTCCAACTCGACAATGAAAATTGTTACGAGCTATACAAAATTACGTTTTGCATGGTTGAATCTTGGAATTTTTAATTTGACTTCGATTTGATTTTAATTAGAATTTTACAACTAATATCTGTTAGAGAGAATACAAAATACAAAATAAAATTAAGTAATTTAAATTATATTTGTAGTATAATTTAAATAACTATAGTTATTTTTGATTTCATAATATTACTTGAGAATTATAGACATACGACTACAGGCTGTATCTTTTCAACTATTGAATTGTATTGAAACTAACTTCTCTTAGAATTCTTTCGTCCTTTGAATTATTCAAATCCATTCTCATTATTTTCGTTTATTATTTCACTTGGTGGAAACACGAGGTAGGTATATGACCTACCTCGTCTATGCTTACAACATATATTTTTACATTTTATCGATATTGTTTCCTTTTTTTGACTAAAATTTTATTATTCATATTTCATTAAGTTTTGCAATTAAAAACCCAATGAAACAATATTAAATATAAAATAAATTAGCACATGAAAAGTTAGACATTATGCATAAATATTTTATTCAAATGTTTATATAGTAAAATGATTTGCTATTCCTCCTTAATTTGAAATAGAATATGTTGAAGTTTGTCTCATATCTGAATGCTAACTAATTGTAATTGAAATTTTCGGAAAATTCACTATGTTAGTAGCCATTAAATTACTCCGGTGCCATTTTACATTGACGGTA
>NW_025110346.1:0-1701 GCF_011392965.1 Frieseomelitta varia
TAGAATATATAGAATTATATAGAATAAATATAATTAGTGTATGTAGAATAGTATATATATAATTATATATATATATATATAATGTATGTAAAATATGTAATTAGTATATGTAGAATATATAGAATATATATAATTATATATATATGTAAATATGTATGTAAAATATGTAATTAGTATATGTAGAATAGTATCTATATAATTTTATATATATAATGTATGTAAAATATGTAATTAGTATATGTAGAATAGTATATATATAATTATATATATATATATAATGTATGTAAAATATGTAATTAGTATATATATAATTACAATATGTACCTTACAATACATGAGGAAACTATCTTCAACAAGTTTATTAAGATTTAATTGTTTTTGAAAACTTAGTTCTGGATTTCGAAGTAAAATTGTCGACACTATAGTGAGTAACTGTAAACAAGAGTATTGTATATTTTTTCCGCAAAAATAATAATACTTTTGTACTCCTCATTCAATTGGAAATGTAAATGTAAATAAATAAGAGAAATACCTCTACAATAATTTGACGATATTCTGGTAATTGTATATTGTGAAGTAAAGATTCCACGAACAAAGCAAATGTAAGTTCCGAACGAGTCATGTTAGACAAAGTAGGTTGTTGAGGTAATTCTCGTCCATTAACACAAATACCATCCGGACAACGCATTAATACTTCCCAGACATGATTGTAAAAATGTGCGGGTACTCTACATAAACAACCTTCAATCTTTCTGCGCCCTAGAACTGTAAGTCTAATACAACATAAAATTAGTTTATGTATAAAAATAGATGAATAAATATTATATGAAAAATAAATTGGTATACTTTTCATTGTTGGCCCAGTTTTTAACCGTCAATACTTTTATAAGAAATTGACGAATCTCAAATGGACTATAGTTCTCAATTGGTTTAGGATTTTTAACAACCATTTGTAAATAAAGTTTTATTGCTTCTAAAACCCATCTATAAAAAGATAAGAAGAATTTAATAATAATTATTTAAACGTTACATTTTTTAAATGTTGAAGATACCCAATGAGACATACCCAATACGAATTTTTAATATTCCTTTAAACATTTCTGGATTTGTTCCAATAAGTCGACCGCAGTACAGTAATACTTCTTGTTGAAGTACTGCTTGAACTACATTATGTGGTTGAATTGTAGAATACATAACTGACTGAATTTCTACGGGTGTCATTGGTTTATCAAATACTGTTTCTTCTTGCCCAATTACTCCAACTGTTATCTAATATTAGTAAAGAATAAAAAATTATACTTGCACGTTAAAATATTCAAATAATTCAATGAAAATACCTGTTTTCCTTTAACAAGAACTCCTGTTATAAAAGGACTTATACTATCAACTGTATGATTCAATAAACTGCTACAGTAACGAACAACCATCCAATATCTAAGGCACCCTGCTTGTTGATACAATGATCTTAAGTAATCTCCAACTAATATAAAATATTAATCAAGATAAATATCTCATATACCTATAATCTTTAAATAACAATTTATATTGGTACCTGTCATTCCATTAATGTCATAGTTAATTCCTTCCCGCATCAGCAAAATGCCATAAAGTTGACACAAAGTATATAAGCTTTTATTGTTACGAATTTCATTTAATATATTATATAATGGTTCATTTACGTAATGCTGAAACATGAAATAC
>NW_025110346.1:1933-50007 GCF_011392965.1 Frieseomelitta varia
ATTATAAAATAAAAAATAATAAATAAATAATAATTACCAATACACGAAGATGAAATGAGATTCTGCAAACGACCAATTCGTACTTTTGTTTTATCACAATATCCTTTTTTTAACATAGCAAAAAGGTCAAGCATTTCTTTAAATTGTGGATCTCTAAAAAAAATTTTATTTATATGTATAATATCAAAGCTATTTTAATTTATAAATAAATACCTCATATGTTCTTCTCGTATTAAAAGGCACACAGTAGGTCGACCTGAAAGTCGCCAATATTTGCCTACAAACTGAAGTTCAGTTTTAATATCATCGATTAATAAAGCCATGTCTCTGTACAGATAAAACTCTGACACTTCAAATATTAAAGGATAACAGAGTACTGTCATACCACACACTCTATAAACCTACAAAAAATCATATTGAATTTTCTGTATCAATTTTTACTTTATGTATTCAACATACCTTGCTTGTACCTAAAGATCCAATTGGTCTTGCCGGTCGGCCTCGTAGATTTAATTTATTATTTACACCCAATTTTTCGTAAACTTTTACTAATTGTGTAGATGATAATATTTGTACAGGTTCCACTTCATGTGGCGTTTGTGTTTGTATACCATATGTTGCCATCATAGCTTGTAATCGCATGGATTCAGCAATAAGAACGATTTGTACTACAAGATCAGTATGAGTACCCTAATATAGAGAAATTTTATAATAGATCAATCATGCATTATTATAATATAATAAGAATGTTGAAATTATTACTGTAATACATTTTCACATTCCTTAATGCAATACAAGGACTAGAAGTTTTAGAACTAATTTGTCAATTAGATGATATAATATATAATGCATAAACTATGTGTTGTAAAGAGAAATATCAAGAAAAGGAAGAAGTAAGATAACAGAATCAAGCATCTTAAAAGAGGACTAAAATAACTCATGCCTTGATCCAAGCTCCATGCACTATTTAATTAAAAAAAATGTTCCTAATATTTATATTAATATGTTTATATAATAGACAACTATTATTTAACTAGTGATCTGGTATAAATTTGAGCAAATAAAAAACATTCAACACTACAATGTTTGATTATATGATTCAAGCATGTATTATTCATTTGTTTAATTTGAAAGCTTCAAATACATATATATTAATTAACATTATAAAGCTATCATCTGCAAATATTAAAAAAAATACTACAAAGTACTATGCTACAGTATCATTTACTTACAATACTCGGTTTAGCCTGCATGAAACAAACATGTACAAAATAATTTATTACAACTAATTAATTTAGTAAATATATTAACTAAACTATATTTGTACTTACTTGAAAAGCTGAATACCTTCCAGCTTTTCGTGGTCTATTGTACGAAGGAAGATAACGTCTAATTGGATCTAATTCATTAATATGTAATAAACCAGCAGTAAGTAGTTGAGCAATTATAAACATGGCTTGATTCCACAAATACATGGGTCCATGTTCCGTATCTGTAGAATTTTTTTGTCCTCTTCCTTCAGCACTTGCTACTCGATATGCACTACCAGGATCATTTCTTTCTAGTTCCAAAGTTTCCTCAGGTACATAGTAATACATAGGTATTACAGGATCTAAACAAAATATAATTAATTAAACAAAATATAACAGAATGTTATATATATATATATATATATACTAGTATTATCTTCTATTAACATACCTCCATTAATATCTTTGTATATCCGTTCTTTTAACAATTTTTGATATTCTTCCACTTGTTCTGGCAAGGTTTTAAAAACACCATCAATAATCATAAATATAAAAAATAATGGCCATTCACATTCTATATGATCAAATTCCTATAAGCAAAAAAAAACATTTTTTTTAATATTGTTCTATAATTACTAAAGAAAGTTAACGTAATTACATAGGAAAATTACAGATTCATTTAAGCACATTCCGAAAATAGTATATACTAACAATCAAATACATCAGAGACCTTGATTTCACCAGATTTGTAATATCGTCGATCTTTGTTTTCTATAACTGTTTTGTATCCATCTCTACCAAATCTTTTAAATCCATAAGTGCCTTTTAATCTTCGTATTATGTTAGCCTTCGTCTCGTTATATAATATTTCTTCGTGAGTAGCAAATGCAGGAAAAGATATTGTTGGTAGTAAAGCTGCATCTACACTCTATACAGTGTCATATATTAAAATTTAAATTATAATATGTTTTTACATAATATATGCATTTTTTACCTTAGAACTTGATTCTCTTGGAAGCATTNTTTCAAAAATGCTACGATTTCGATTGTGTGCATCAATGTCAACATATATGACTGACCAGGAAGCTCCTTTTTCTCCAAATAAATTGCACCCATTAATAGCTTCGAGAGCACTTTTGGCTATACCAATTGAACTTGCATGTATTTCAGGTGTACCGTCATTATATCTACTACCACGTTCCCACATGCCATAATCTGGTGTACGATATGCTCTTTCCACATAATACACCAGATTTTGTATAAACGCTACTTCATCTTGAGTATATATGATTTGCAAACCTGAAGAAATCATTTGTACTAAAAATATCAAATATAAGGAAACAATGTCAATCTATAAAAAATAAAAAAGTTGGTATAATAATTATTCTGAACCATTCAATCTTTATCATATTTCAATATCCATTGTAATTACTTGCAAATGATTGTAGTCAGCATCTTTAAAAATTTCATCACCAGTATCTAAAGAAAATTTACAATGCAATGCAAAGCGGTCGCACTGGTTGCGTTTAAATAACTCTATCCTTGGTGACTGTTTCACCCAACATTCTAAGATTCCACGCATGCATTTTACAGCTGATTGTCCAAGTTCATAAGACTTTCCACGATCATCATCTATACGCCTATAAAAAACATTAATTATATATAACATTCAATCCAAATTTAATTCAATACAATAATTCAATCTTAATTTAATCTTTTAATACCTGTATGCTTGATACAAACTCCATACAGCAGCAGCGCAATAAATACTTTCTCTTACACTTCCAACTACTTTATCGTTTGAAACTTGTGGAAAAAGACCCGTTATACAACTTTGATAGCGCAGTAATTGTCTTTTGACTGAAAATATAAACAACAAAGTAAAAGAAAATAAATATAAACAACAAAGTAAAGACTGAAAATATAAACAAAGAATATGTAACCTATATACTTTGTTGCTAAATAAAATAATATAAAAATGAATGTTCTTACCAATTCCATAATAGATGTCAAGTTGTCTGACTGTATCTTCATAATTTGATATCTTGAGAAACATGTCAATATCCAAATCAATGACACTGCCTTGCCGAGCATTTCTGCTGTGAGGAGGTCTACACGAGTAAAAGATTGATCATAATACTTGCATAAAAACAATTAAAAATTAGTTNGAAAAATTAAGAGAAATAAACCTTTTTGCGGGTGTCGCCGCGAGAGATGTCATATTCAGAGCAATCGAATCGTGGTTTTTTAACTTGATTTTGTTGTTTAGCAATCACATGACAATTGTTTCTATTAGCAGTTTCAATAGAATCTTTAAATGAAATATAATAAAACGTTCAATAAGCAATCAATTTTTTCAGTACAATAGAAATTAATTAACAACAATAGGACAATAACTGGAATAACGAAAGACCATTTTCTCTAATTTTCGTGCACGTATACGCGCATTAACCTTGACTGTGTTCTTTCGAATAGTTATTTTACTTACACTACAATCAAATCGTTTATACAATTGGTACGTGCGGGTTATTTACTATCTTTGATTTATAAATAGGTCAAAAGACAGCTGTAAATAGCTCTATTTCTAATCCATTTTAAACTTGTTCGAGATGGAAAACTTTTGAATTATGCAATTACATTTCATAATAGCATTTTACAATACTTTTTCCATCATTCTAGACAAAATCCATCGAAATAAAATACATTGAAAATTTAATACACAGGCTAACAAGTTGCAATTGAATTTTCGCGGTAATTATTTTAGTTTTTATCTATCATTAAATTACAAATAAAACATCTTTCTAATATATAGGATAATCAAAATATTTCATTTTTAAGCGAGCATAATGTTTATAATATATTTAAAATATATTAAACTTTTTTGCATATTATAATGACATGTTAAATTATATAGATTTTTCAAATCTCTTTCTTTATAAGATGACACCGCTGCCGATTCTATCATCTAAATTTAAAATACACAATCAAATATTTAGTATACTTGTATAATATACTACTGTAGCGATGATATCATTACGTGACATATATCAATTATTTCCTATTTGAATTTTATTGCGAGAAAAACAAAATCCATCTGCGAAGGAAACAAATGCAAAGAGTAAATTAATAAAATATTCTACTTTGAGAGAAAAAAAAAAAAAAAAAACACGACAAGCTTACATGAGAATGAGGACTGCGAACGAGTGAAAATCAACCATAAAAACGGAATTATTGCAAACATATTAGTCTGCGTTTCGTGTTTTCTCCGTGAAACATTTTTAGAATGTGTTACGGAACACGCGCGACTATCGTGACAGAAAATTGAGTCAGTTCCGCAAGCAGGGCGCGAGAGTTGTGTCTCTCCTTGTTCCGTTCGTGATCCTGAGGTGCGTTCTCCGTGTATGATGGCGTCCGCGAAAAGAAAGCAAGACGAGAAAAATTTGAAAATATTACGCGAGCTGGTCTCCCAACCTGGTAATAAAGAATGTTTCGACTGCCGTCAGCGAGGCCCAACTTACGTCAACATGACAATCGGTTCGTTCGTCTGTACCTCTTGTTCTGGTATGCTGTAAGTACTCATTACTTGTAAGAAGCCAATAAAGTGTACCAAGTTCTTCTCGCACGCAAAAAATGTGACGTAACTGTTATTTTACCTCATCGTATTTTATCATATTATAAATAGAACTGACCGAAATACACTTTACAGCTGTTTTGCATAATATTTCAGCGATCGAATAATTCTAATTTTCACTTCGGTGAATGTCATCATTTCAAATACAGGTTTCGGATCGGTTGTATGTGTCTCGCATTTAATCGAAAATGAAATGTACATATTTACTGTTTGCAGACTCTGTTGAAAACACGTACGATGAACATGCATTTTACTACGAACTTGATGAATAGTTGATCATGGATCTTTGTTAAGATGCTCGCATTTGCGGTCAGGAAGTTAATATGTACTATCGGTATCAGTGTTCTCTTTGTGCGTAGTAGTTGTTATCAAAGATCAAAATATGTTCTATTCATAAATAATATAGAGCATCGGTATCTATTTCCATGAAGTCTATAGTATAATTAATTTACAATTAGCTGACACTGAAAGTGGTGGTTAAATTGGGAAATATCATAAATGATAACAGAACGAATATTCCTTGTTTTTAAATCTTTTATCGGCTATTCATTTTGGTCTAAAATTATATAATTATATTCAATGTATATTACTTGTAAATTACATTATTGAAAGCTTCAACAAAATTTTAATATTTTTATCCGTATGCTAATTGTGATTATTCTACTACATTATTAAAATATCGGTAATTATTATATTTTTCCATAAGTAGAATGATGGAATCGTCATAATCAGAATTTTGTCAAAAAAAAAAGAATTTTATAGCAAAACTTTGTTAGTTAGAAGTGAAGTATTGATACAAAAAAAATATATTTTTTTATTATAAAATAATCTAATATTTGTATTATTAATGTATTAATGTAAATAAAAATTCTAGTAACTTTATCAATTAATATATGTAAGTTCAACTTAAGATTTTGCATAAATACAAATATTTAAATTTAAAATAGAAAAAAAATCTACATCAGTAATATTTTTTTTAAATTACAGACGGGGCTTGACACCACCACACAGAGTAAAATCTATTTCTATGGCAACATTTACTCAAGAGGAAATAGAATTTATAAAGGAACGTGGTAACGAATATTGCAAAAGAATATGGTTAGGCTTGATGAACCAAAATTCACCTCAGACTTTAGATACTAAAGATGAACAAAAGATGAAAGATTTAATGAGTGCAAAATATGAGCTTAAAAGATATTATTTGGATCCGTCCATGGCAAATCAAAATTCAAATCAAAAATCACAATCATCTAATCCAACCAACATTCCAAGGGTTCCACATTCTGGAACGTCTACTACATTATCTTCTACTACATCTACATCAGCTTCAAAAACAAATACTGTTGAATCAGTTAATTTTAATAATTTTTCGACAGATTTTGTAGCTGATTTCAGCAAAGTTCCTGATCCATTTATAACTACTACAATACCTGCAAATAAACTCAGTCAACCAATTGTACCTCAGCCATTTTTTGCCAATTTTGACAACAATCCCATTTTTAATAGTCAAAAAAATACAAGTAAAGTGAATCAATGTTTTATACTTTTATTTTTACAAGGTAATATAACATGATTTTTATATTAATAATTGATCTTTTATTTAGATATTGAATCCTCGAGTCCGTTCAGTCAGACTACAGGAAATTTGACTAATACAATGAATGCAAATGGTGCACACGTACCACCATCAGAAGATCGTTATGCGGCACTGAAGGACTTAGATTCTCTAATGAAGCAAATACAATTGAAAGATGATACTGCAACAGCATTAAATACATCCACCTGGAATGCTAATAATGGTATTTGCATGATCTATATGTATTATTAAATTTTTCATTTATTAAAATTAAGTTATTATATTGTTCTTTTCACAGCTTCAAATTCACTTTGGAGTGTAGGAAATCAAACTACAAATGTAATTTCAAATCCATTTGCAAGTGGTGATTTATGGCGACCATCAAATGTAGTTAATAATAATACACAATCAATTGATACATCTCTATATAATCCTATTAATCCTTTTAAACCAGTACAGTTTCCTATAAATAATGGTAAGTTCTTATTCAAATAATGTAAATTAAATTTAATATATTGAATATTCGAAATAAATTAAAAAATGTAAATATTTTAGATTCACAGTGGGTAGGTATTGGACCGTCTAGTAACAGAGATGTAATTCAGTTTAGTCAATTAATGACAAATAAAGTGTGGCAACCGACTCTTCCAGCATATCATGCAAATCCATTTATGGTATGAATTTAGTATTTTCATTTTAACTCTATGAATTTTATCCAAACAGAGATATATCTAAACATATAAGCGTTTTTAGGTTGGTTCTGGTGTGAGCAACATGACAAGAAATTCGAACAATCCTTTCTTATGATTAAATAAGCATAAGTTTTTAATGGAATTACGAACAAATAATATAGACCTAAAATATGTTTAGTTTAGGGCGATTGTTTATATACGTGACCTTATTGGCAATTAGTGCCATTAACTTTTATCTACAGGAGCACCAATCTCTTATATGATTAAATAATACTTTTATTTATGAATATAATATACACGTTAAATAAAGATTAATATTTGTTACCAATGTATTGTGCCTAGTAAAATCATCCCTTGATATATTTCAATTTAATTTGATTTTGTGTATCTTGCTATACATTATGTTTGTATATAAATTTTTTGTACAAATATAAAAATTTTTCTAGTCTTAATAACGTAATAAAATATGTAAATATATTTTAAATACTAGAAACAAGAATCTTTGTAATGTTTCCAAATTAAATTATATTTATTATTGTCCAGTATAGCAAAAAGATTCTTAATATTGAAAAATATATAGTAATAAATATTTACGTAATAAATAAAGGATTGAAAAAATACTACATTTTACCTGATGCACACTTAAATATAGTTTATTTAGTTAAAAATTTCTAATAAATACAAAATCACAAATGAACACTTAGTCTTTGTCATAATTCAATACCAATAGATTCAGAGTAGAGATCCACTTAACCGGTCATAATTGCATGATAATTAACCGTTATTTGATCATTACACTTGCAGTCTACATTACGTGTAGTTGTAAATATATTATTAATTGTAATAACATGGTCGATCGTGTTTTACAATTACATATGGATATAAAGAGAAGCCTTGTGTGTCAACTAGTCAATTGTCATATAGCTGCCGTACAAATGTTTTTTTTTTTTCCTCTTAGCTTTGTTTGCTAAATAGTATGGAAGCTCCAATTAATGATAAGAATTGTTGGTGGTAATTACTTAGAATAATAAATTATTTATCAGTGTAAATGGACAAACAATCAAGAAACACTAATATATGAGTTCACCAATTATATTAATTGTTATGTATAAACATACGAGATGTGTGATATTGATATTACTAGGCAGGCATTACGTATCTCAAAGATACATTTCAAAGCGCATGGACCGTTTCATGGCACGAATTCACCTAGCAACCATTACTACTGGGGTTGCCTTTTGGCAATGGGCGCACCAAGTACAATTTCTCACCCTGCTTGTTAGTATAAATAGGCGCTCGTTGATAATGGTCTACCAATTGGTCTAATGTATGAAATTTCCTTTGACCAATGCAATATAACGCTCCTTCCACGTGTACCCTAAAATGTTTGTTACGTCCTGGAGCCTTCAAGGAAACTGAATAATCTCCCACCTAAATATTATAATATTTATATTTAATGTACAGTACAATAATTTACTATAATTACGTAATAACAAATATTTTACTATATTTAAAAATTTATTGATGATATATATATTATTTGTTATTATTTGTTATTCAATAAGATCATATTTTAAATAAACTAATTTAGATATATAAAAACTGTAGTAATTAAATTAACTTTATCTATACTTACATTAGTTTCACTATCTCTAATTAAAAAGTCACCATCATGACCATGTTGATTCAATAATGTGTCACATTGCGAACGTGAAATACTACCATAGTACCAAGGTTTCCCAACAAGATGTGGTCTATCACCAGGGTCTGGCCTTCTTTCAAGGGAGTCTCCTGTACTAATCTCACTACTTGTCATTCCTCTTTCGCGATATGGTTGTGTCAAATATTCACTCAGTTCTTGAAGATAATTACGGGGCACTAGACCTATTTGACCTTGACTGTTTCTTGCTTTATACCATTCAGGATCTGCTGGTGGACGGTCAAGGATTTCCAAGCGATCACCTTTTTCGAACGATAATTCTTGATCATTATTGGAAGAAAATGAATAAAGTGCAACAACAATATCAAGAACATTTTCTGCCATTGCATATGTATGAAGAGTATCATCTGCATCTCCTTCTTCGTGAGTATAATTTGATGGGAACCATCCTGCTTGTGTACCACTTTGACCTCTCCACCAACCATCATTACTTTTTTCTAATATTAAGATTCTAGTGCCTTTGACGAGTGATAGTTCATCCGCTTGTTGTGCTTGATAATTGTACTTGACAACTGCTGTGCCTATTGCTTCACTTGGATCAGCAGGCAAGCGTCTAGCCATAATAGGAGATTCTACAGCTCTGGATGGTGAATTACTGGATGGTAGAGTTTTTGAGCCAGAACCTTTCTTGACTTTCTTTTTAATACTGTCAAAAAGAGATGGTTTTTCTTTCTTGACATAGTTACTTGGCACATAGCCAGCTTGGCCTCTTGCACTTTGTACTCTCCACCAATGTTTAGAATCATCGAGAAGCAAGTATCGTTCATTTTTCCGTAAATCTAGCTCCTGAGCACCTTGTGCCCCATAGTCGTATTTGGCGACAACATAACATACGTCGTCCTGACTTGTCTTGCCTGAAAATTGTTACAATAATATTTTTTTAAAATATTGCATATTTTTAATTAGAATATAAAAATTTCATTATAACAACCTTAAGTTTCAAATTTAACGTTATTGTAATAAGAAGCTTTTAGAAAAATCAGATCATGAGATTAAAATTTGGATATATATTTTAGTATTTAGGTATAAAAATTAAATTAAAAAAACATATCTCATTTTTATATATATAATTTAGTAATGTTTATTAATAATAATAATAAAACAACAACAGTTGAGTAAGAAAACAATTGATACAAAAAATAAGATATCTAATATATACAAAATCTACTATATTAATTAATTCTTAAATCACAGAATTAAACTTTGGATAAAATATTTAGGAAAATATAACATAAAACCTAAAATAAAAAATACATTTATATTTACAATTTATTTAGAGATATTCTGCTTTCTATATACTTTTAAATATATATAGAATATACATATAGAGATGTAGTTCAAAGACTTATCAATCAATTCTTTCCTGATAAATTATACTGATATAGGCATTTAAACAAATTTACATACAAAGCAAAGCATACAAGAATAAAACGTACCATGCTTCATGGCTGCCATGTGCGAAAACAGATATATACGTCTGACTGTGGCGTGAGTAGCTGCTACTCACACACTATTTGCATAAATGTTAAGTCTGCTTGTTCTGTGTTGGCGGCGTGAGTGCAGCAGGCATTCATTCTTTAGCTTTGTTTAGTGTTGATATACCTGCTGATTTCTTTGCTCAGAGTCCATGGTTCTCAAGGGTAGGGCAAGCAAGTGCATTACCAACACTTTAGGAAAAATAAAATGATCATTAACTTGACATCATATATATTGCAAAATACAATATTTTGATATATCATCAAAAAAATATTATATTGCACTTTTACTTATTTTTATTGTAAATTCACTTAAAGTATAACAGATTTATCAGAGAAAATATCATTTCTTTTTAAAGAGAAAACATTTATTTATACAACAACAAATTGAACATTATTTTATATTATTTTCATAATTTTTTTAATATAACTAACAATTGTTAAATTAAACATTCTTGATATATATTTTATAATTAATATAATATATATAATTATATATAATATAAACACATGTAATTATTATAAATGATTTAAAATTATTATATCATTTTCATGTGTACTCAATGATATGTAAAATACAAACTAAATTATATATAAAGAACAGAAGTTACATGCAATTATTTTGTTTAATAAAGTCTACTTTACTTTTTATATACAAAATTTATAAAACTATCGATTTCAAAATTAATAAAAACAGTTTAACATTATTAATGCAATATTATT
Organism: Frieseomelitta varia; assembly: GCF_011392965.1. Classification (NCBI taxonomy): domain Eukaryota; kingdom Metazoa; phylum Arthropoda; class Insecta; order Hymenoptera; family Apidae; genus Frieseomelitta; species Frieseomelitta varia. The sequence continues at coordinate 13,001 of NW_025110346.1, forward strand.
TCGCAATGTTAACGTATTTCTAGAAGTTGATCCTTTGCATGAATGAAATGATATTACAATATACAGTTTAAAAATAATAAAAATCAATTTAAAATTAAAACTTTTCTAAGTAAAATATATTCAAAATATATATTAAATTATTAATACTAAAAGTTATACATTAATATAAAATTTATTTAAAAAAGAACAAAAATAGTGAAACATTTTTTCAGTACAGATTAATAATCAGAACACTAAACATTCATGCTAACTACAATGTACTATAAAATAAAATTGTCTAAAAAAATACACAAAATATTGCATTATTAAAAGATTTTTTTTAAAGATAAAGAAAACATATGATGCAGAAGATCAAAGTTAAATTAAAAAAGAAAAGAAGACAAAAAATAAAAATATCTATAAAAGAGACACTGCAAAATTATTAGAAAATATCCTATTTCAAGAGAAAAATATACAGATGAAGCTTATATAAAAAGATTGAATAATAAACAAAGATAATGCTTAACTATAGCTTTGTATATTATGAAATCTGATATGTTATAAGTAGATTGCAGATATTTGTGCAAACAGAAAATTAATAATAAAACTGTGGATTTTGTTTTCAGATAATTTAGCACACGTTTTGCATATTTATTTTAAACATATCAAGTTAATATATGCCAAATGTATTTTATAAAACTTTCTATCTATATTACAAACTGCTGAAAGATGATTTTAAAAGATGACCGAAGTTATTGAGAAACCATAAATAAAAGTCAACATCATTGGAGTAAATTTGTATACGTCTCGTTACACGTCGTGTCATGTCAAACAACAAATATATATCGAATTGTAAATTAATTTTTATCAATTAACTATATGCTTTAAATTATAGTTAGCAACGATTCCATTATTACATATTTTCAATATACTTGTCATATATTTCACATATTCCTCGAACACACATTTTATATCTCGTATTTTCATATTTCGTATAGTTTGTCTGCATATTCCAATATGCGTGAGACGTATAAATATCTGCAGTCTAGTTATAACCGGCAGTGATTTGTTAAAACACGCAAATAATCGCCTCCTAGTCGTTGAAATATTTACATACGCAATATAGAACGCGTATACACGAGAGAATTGTGACAATTCTTTCTCTCGATCCCCCTCGCGCAAACCTTGGACGAGAATGTGGTAACTTTCGAAGCACAGTATATAGAAGTATCGTTCATTGCCTTCTTGCCTACCATACTACAAAAGCAATGTAGAAGCGTGTTGGATGCAAAGGGGCAACAACTAGCACGAGACTATCCCGGACTTAGCCGTTCGTTTCTTCTTTTTTTTTTTTTTTCTCTTTTGTTACTCGTGAGATATCACAACACAATTTATCAGTTCGTCATCGAGGAGAGATAATAAATGAATGTGTCAGCTTACCGATTTTTAAACTTGACATATTCCTGCATGCAAGCTTCGAAATTTTACGTCGTTATACAGCTTGTTTTCCCCCACCCCGGCACGCATCCATGAACGGGAGCGACTAGAGCGTATAGGGGATTGAGTCTTTATGGGGAATCGGGTCGAACGAAGAGGGACTTGGAAATTAGGGAAAGACAAGACGAATCGTAGAGAACTCCATCCACTGAAGGGGCTTTCGTCACAGTTACGCCGTCCATAAGCATCAAACACGAAAATATGACAACACCTTTCGTCCACAGTCTTTAATTCTCACAAGCCCGTAGAACGCGTAGGTAAGGCCCTCGTGTGCGGATATTACAGTATCTTTCGCTTGTTTATTCTTAGATTCATTTATACGACCCCTCCCGCAAAAAGAACAGACCCACCCTTAATCCAAAGACGTTGAACGACCATGCGCGCTACTCAGATTATCGTCTCTGCGAAATTGTATCCGAAACGATGCTAGCGCCGTGATACGAATAATATAATGTCTTGACATGTCCTCGCTTGTGCGAATCGATAGGTTACGTTTTGCGATTTCTTATTACTTTTATTCACGTTGCTTTCACTACGACACGTAGCCGCGAACTTTTCAATAAGTTCAAAGTCAAAAATTTCATCGACTAAAGTTACTTTTCGGTTTAATTTTTCGTAACGAGGTCCTGCAACGCTACAATTTTTTTATCGTAAAGTTCATTCTCATGAAGTAGTCACGTCACTTTCACAAAACTGTGTAAATTCACTTTTAACGCGAGCAAGTGCTCGTTTAAGTGCAGATTGCGTGCGATGCACACGCAAAATACGAAGTAACATTTAATTATACCACGGGTGATGTACATAATTTGTAATTGACACATGTCATGCCCAGTGTGTTTTCGTATTAACGTAATAATAAAAGAATTAGAAATTTTATGAACGTAAAGTATGTGTAATATATATATTTTGTCAGACTGAAAAACGTCATGAAACTGGCAGTACCGTATCTACATATGCGGACGTTGTAAAATTGACTTATAACCTACTTGTAATATGTTGCATTTATCAAGAGAGAATTTTGGGAAATTGCATTATTCACGTTAAATTGCTGTATAATTCAGAACAATGGACAACTTATCTGATTCACTCAAAGGAGAATTGGATTCTGTTACGTCGACAGATTCTCTGCAATTAATAACCGACGAATTCCACATTAGACATTTATCAACGCCGGACGTTTCGAACATAGAGTTATCGAAGCGTGTTGCATTGCTGGAGTTGGAGAACGAACGGCTTCGAATAGATTTAGAGAACATGCGTATTGAACTTAATGCCAGAATTGCAGCCAACGAAGGACTCAAGGGCAAAATAACGGAACTGTACGTAGAAATGCAGCTGGTCGTTCAGGAGAAACAGAAATTACAAAATACACTGACAGACGTAAGAAATCATTTAGATGCATCGGAAGCATCTGTGAAATGGTACAAATCTCAAGTGTACGACCTACAAGCGAGCAAAAAAACTTTGCAGTTGGAAATTGATACTTATCAAAGAATTCTGCAGCGAAGACAGCAAACGATAGCAAGTATAAATGCCAGGTACAAGCAATTGAACATAGATTATATGGAACTTCTTCAAAAACATCAAAAAGAGAAGCAAGATTTAGAATGCGAAGTACAAAATTTAAAGACGCAAAATCAGTCGAATAGTATTTCAGAACCTTTGGATGTCAGTACATCCAGTTCTCCAGATGTCTCCACGAAATTAGAATTAACGGAAGATGAACTAAGAGGTACGAGAACGGAGTTGAAAACATTGGAAAAACGACTGTTAAGCAATGAAGTTTCCAAAGCATTGATGGAAAACGCTTTGGCTAAGCAACGTATATTGATTGCAACTATGGAAGAGAATATACAGAAATGTGAAACTGAAAAGAATCAAACTGCTGATACATTACGTAAGACGCAACTTGAAATTCAAAAGTTGAAATCTGAGAATGAAACATTGCAGACTACTCTGTTTTCTTCCAAGCAGGAACAAAGTCAGATAGAAGATGCAATCTTCCAGTTGCGGTTACAGTTAACTAAAATGATTGCACAGTACAAACTTTTGAAATCAAAAAATGTGGAAGCAGAAGAAAAATTGAATTCCATGCAAGATGTAATGAATGAAAATAAACATTTAAAGACATTATCATATGAAGCCAATACTGCTTTAATCAGAAAACTTCGACAAGAAAAACGAAAAGTTAAAAATCTACAAAATAAACTTCATGGAATTCAAATAAAGGGTCATTTAACCACTATGGTATAAAATGTTTAGAAATAAAAAAGTTTAGCATGGAAAAATTATATCATCAAATTGTAATTATTTTGTTTCAGAAAAATAAAGTGGAAATTTCTTTACATGAGTGTCTAAAACAGGTTTTAACGAGAAATAAAGTAAGTTTTACTATAAATTATTTTTTTATCTCTTTTAATTCAATATTAAAACTGTTTTTATTTCGCAGGATTTAAAAGATCAATTGAAGGCACTAGCAAAAAATTCAGATGAAAGTATTGATGAAGGATATGGTGACAACAGTATTGTTAGTTCTGTTTCTATAGACATTCCATCACCGAAATCCATCAATCCAGTATTATTAAATGCAGCTTCTAATATTTTGCTGCAATGTAAGGATCTATTTAAACCAATACACACAGAACTTGAACAATTGAAATTAAAACTTAATAAAGTAAAGGAACAATGCAATACATAGTATTTAATTATCTTTTAAGTTATTAATTATTTTAATCATTTAATAATTCTATTGTAAATTATTTTATTATATAACCATCAAAGGAGGTGGCTGGCAAAGTTAATTAAATTGTAAATATATTAAATTATTATTATTCTTATAAATTGACTGTTACAATTGTTCTAAGTTGAAAATTAATTGTATAAATGTTTTATCAAAATTAACAAGTTGTATATCTCTAAAATAAAAATATTGTTCTATAATTTTAAATAAAAAAAGAATTGTTTTACTGTTAGTAGATTGTATTAATTTAAAACTAATTCAAAATTGAAACAAAAATATAGATGTATTACATACATATCTATAATTTATTATATTCACAATTTTAGATGTTATGGGTGAATTTTTTTTAAATGATTGTAAATAGAAGAACCATAAATTTAGTTTTGTAAATATTAATTCTATTATAACTTAATTTCCAGGTAATATCCCTTGCAAATTTCTTATGAGTTGTATATATAATAGTTCTATAGATATTATTAAAATATATTTTATATGTTCTTTTTAGTAAATAACAATTGTAATGAAATGATAGTTTTTTAAATAAAAAAATTAAAGATATAAAAAATAAATATAAAAAAAATTATTTTGAGAATATTTGTAATGTGATATATAATACACTATAAATGTTGCTATATTCATTTTATTTTTAATTGACCATACATTACAATTTTATTCATGGAAAAATTCCTTCGCTTATTGCATTTAGTATTTGTTTAATATTAGTGCAATTTATATATAAAACATTTTTCCACTGAATATTTTTATTACATTGGTAAAAAACAAATACCAAGATTACAAAGATTTTATAATTATAAATAGATACTGAATTCTCAATTTTTAATTTTTTGCATAAATATTTATGTACATGTTTATAAAATAAGCGTAGCGGAAATTATTAAAATATTTTTCTTTTCTCAAAAATATCACAGATAAATATAATATCAATATAAAGAAAATAAAGTTTTGCTTTAAATGTATTTATGAACTAAATATAAGTTCTTTGGTACATACAAATAAATATTATATAAAATAAATACGAAAATAAGAAAACATTCTTTCGTGCTGATTTTAAAAATATATTTAATTTATTTTAGCTTTTCATCTACTTTAAAAGAATGCTATTTAATATTATGAAAATTTTATTGTAATCAAGTTAAAAGATTTCTTTTAAAAGTAACTAGTATTAGAAAAAGTATTTGTATATATAAAACATAATATAAGAAGCAAATAATTATTTAATACATAGATTATAATTTCTAATCAAAGTTTGTTCATTTTTGTTGAAACAAATTGAAAATAAAAATATTTTATATTAATTTGGAGTATATTACTTTATATCATTTAAAATATAATTTATAAAAGGTACGTAACGTTACTGCTTTATGTTGTGTTTTGTTTAAAAAAAAATGGATACAAAAAATTTATATAGTTATAAATGTTTAACTATTTTATCATTTACAAAAGCATTTTCTATTCTATTTTTAAAGATCATAATAGCGCTAACGGTATATAATTAATGTCAAATTTATTATTACTTTAAAAAAATCGGATTATTATAATAAAAATAATATATTAATTTATTTGAATTGGAATGATCTAATGTTTTAATCTAAATTTTTTCTTATTTTATGTCATTATCTTTTTATAAATATCACAATTACAAGGAAGATTTTTACATATTAATAGAACCTTTTGCACACACAACAAAGAAATATTTACAATAAATCTCTCTTTAACATTTTAAAATAAAATAAAGAAGACAAAATAAATTACAAAAAAGCAAGGACTTACACATATTTTTTCAATACGAAATATATTACATAATTGTAGAAAATATTTTGCATTAAAAACATACTACTGATGTGCAGTGTTGTTCACATTATTTTTTGAACGGTATCTTTCAGAAGTAGTGGTTAATTCATGCATTAAACCAAAGTTCTCAACTCTTGAAAGGTATATTTCATATGATAAATTTGATATATAATAGCATTACATACTTTTTCTAAAGATTTACATTGCTTCTGAATATATGCATAGAGCAAGAATTAAATTTTTAATTTCTTTAAAGGAATAAACAAATATCTGTTTAAACACTGACCCATGTTTGCTCTGTTATATAGCACGATCTATATTATTAATATATTTTTGCACAGAAATGAGTATTATAAATTGTAAAATTTATTTAAAAATGATTAATTTGAAAGTGATACCTATTACTTTTGTGCTCCAAGAGCATAAATTTTAAATAACTGGTATAAAATATTTTTTGTATAAGATTTTGATTGTATGTTTTTCCTTTCTTTTGTTTTCTTGTAATATGTTATAGTATTTATAGCTTTGTAGTTTGTATACATATTTGTATAAAAGAAAAAAGAAAAAAAAAGGAAAACATTAACTTTTTATGATTGTAGATCGTTTAAAAGAGCACCATGGCTTCAGTCTACACAGACAGTCCTTGGAAGTTTCAACATATCCCATTTTAAACATTACAACGGGAATGTTGCTGAACAACAAAACCTATAATTTTAGTATATAAAAGTAATTTGAAATTAAACAGTTATTATATAATACACACATAATTATGCTACTAATGCTATTCATATTATTGTATATATTTAGCAAAATAGGAGACCAGACAGTAAATAGTTTATCTCGAACCCATTGTCATCTGGGAGTAGATTCCGTCTGCCTAACTCTGTCAAATTGACGACGATAATGAGCTCGTCCGCGACCTCTATTTCGATGACCATGGTTATTATGGCCATGATAATTATGATGTAGTTGTCTTGATTGATAGTGAGCATGATTCTGTGTCTGTGAAGATTGTTTTGATTGTGGCATTTGCTAGAGAAAATATTTTATCGTTAAAATATTAAAACTAAAAATATAAAATTACGAATTACAAGTTGTAAAATTTATATATATTGATAGCTAAATTAACACGTAAAACAACTTGTAAAAATTACATAAACATACCATATGATTAACAGGTTGCATATTTTGGTTTGAATAAGCATTTAAACTGGTTCCTGGAGGATTGGGTCCGTCAGTAGTCGCGCCAGGCTCATCTTCTGTTCTAACCAATGTTTTTACACCTTCAGCTTCTAAATCAATTATACCACCCCTTTGTTGTTGCCTCAAAAACAATGCTGCCATTTGTTTTTGTAATTCTCTCAGCTCTGTAGTTACTGAAAAATCGATAGCAGCTTCAACATCAATTGGAGGAGGAGCAGACCATAAACTTTCTACATCGCAATTGATGGACTCTCTGCACACAGGACATATGGCCTAAAAAAAATATTATATTTAATGGTAACTAAGATTATTAGAAATATATTTAGTTTCAAATTCATAATTAAATGATAGTATACCTGGAATTTATTGGTAGCATCTTGCTGCCATTGTGGCAATTTTTCTTGTTCTTCTCTATAATATCGTTCTGCAGCAGCAATGTGTGCTGCTAAGCAATGTGAATGAAAGTAATGATAACATTCAGTTTTTGTAAATTCATCTCCTTCCCGAAAACCATACAAACATATGGCACATTGATCCGTTGGAAGATTACTTCTCGTAAGGTGTTCTCTTATTAACTGTTGTAATAATATCACTTTAATAATAGCGAATAAAATAACAGAATAACATAATATCTATAATAAGCCATAAATATAAGAAATTCTGAAGTAACTAAAATACATTCAGCAATAGTATAATAAAATTTAAACACATTTCTTATACATACATTTTACATAAGCTTAATGTATATTTTAACATATTTTATTATTTTCAAGTATATTAATTATAATCTTTTACAAAGATAAACCTTAAATATGATACATACCTCAATGAGTTCAAACATAACTGGTTGACCTATGAAATCCTTACACTTTGCTTCTGCATCTGATTGCATGAGCCTCACTGTGTTCTCATCTAAACCTCTGGGATTTCTGAGACTAATAGTAGGTGATATATCAGGATATCCAACAGGCAACTGAACAATCAGTGTTACACAAACATATTGAGACTGTGAATCTTCACCAGTTGAAGGAAACAATACAGTTTCAATACATTCTGGTTCGCCTCTAGAAAAATACAAATATAACACATTTATAAAAAGGCAAATTATGAATATATATATATATATATTTACCATTAATAAATACAAGTAAATCATGAAGTGAAAAATATCAGATTTTTTGCTTCATAATTTACATTGTAATTGTTGTATAATATTGTTTTTTAAATTCACATATCATAAAAAAGATAAATATTTATGATTATTTTTTATTTCATAATATAAAAATTGATTTTTCTTCAAATAAATATAAATAATTTAAATGTCAAATTCAATACTACTTCATTGACGGAAACACATATTTTCATTACAGATAACATTTTCTAACAATAAATAATCTGTAATTAAAAGTTTCAAAATGACAATTGATTTAATTCATTTATTAGGTTACAAACATTAAATACTCTAAAGAAAATAACTTACCTGTCATTTTCCTTTATGTTTAATTCATCGTCAAGCAAAATCGCTTTCAATGCTGCAATTTCATCCGTTACTCTGCAAAATATTTATAACATACAGTGCAAAAAAATGGAATATTCGTCGAAAATACATTTAACGTAAGGCCTTGTTCAAAAATTACCTTTCATCTATTACTGCCTCTGACATTGTCCCTAAAGTATATAATAATATATCTCGCTCTTGTGAAAATTAGTTCGAATTCAATAGCAGAATTTTTTTTCAGTCTTCGACGATTACAGGACTCTCGATAAGCGTCAATGTGCGTCAATATTGAAAGCCTTCTGCTACTATTACTGCTACCAACTGGATCGCTTCAGAATTATTAGTAACATATTACTACATTACTAAGAAAAATTTCACCAAAGAAAGAATAATTTAATTTTTTAGTGAAATAAATGAAAAAATTTATTAAATGCATTTGCTTCTTTTGTATATCTTCAATATAACAATATACAATAACAAGTAATTTACCTAGTGTATTAGAATATATCATAATGAAATTTTTTGTTTAGTAATTTCAATTAAGTTGATGAAATTTTGTTAAAATAAACTCACTATTATTTATAAGTAAATAAACCTAAAGATAAATTTTTCTTCAAAACTTATAATTTGTTGATTGTTAAAAATATCGTAGTACTTAAATTTTTGTAGATTCATGTATATAAGTATAGTGAACAAAATTTAACATTGATAATCAAAATCGTGGTAAAAATAAAATTTTTAAAAAAATTAGAAATATTGTTAAGAATATCGTGTTATATACCCAAAGTTTCTGAAATATTTTGAAGTTACTAATTATAGCGTTTGTATTTTTAAATATATTAACGATTTAATATTTTTTTTAAAAGATTAATTATACTTTTAAATTTATGTATATGCGGAATCGATATAACTTATATATATATCGATTTTGTACTGTGCGTATTTCACTTTTGTTATTATGTTCGTAACCTCTCACTGTCGTAATTTGACAAGAAATCGCTAATATAAAGTTAATTTGAATCAAAGCTTTGTTTTGTACGATAATATATCATTATGCCAGACAATAAAGAAGAAGAAAAACCTGTTGTAGCAAAGACAGCAACTGATTTGCAGCGATTGAAACTTCAAAAATTAATGAAAAATCCGGTAAACACAAATTTCAGTCATGAGTTAAAATTAAAAGTTAATTAAAAGAATATTAGAAATATTTTATATAGGATATTTAAAACATTAGAATAAATAGTTTAAGATCAATATATGATAGGCTATACAAAATATATTTATTTATTATGATATGTAGGAAAAGCCTATTATATTACCAGAACGACCTAAAGCTAAGAATACACCTACAGTACCAGAATTTGTTCGTAATGTAATGGGTAGTAGTGCTGGTGCTGGCAGTGGAGAATTTCATGTATATAGACATTTGAGGCGTAAAGAATATGCAAGACAGAAATTTATTCAAGAAAAAGGCCACAAGGTAACAGGAGCTTATTATGAAATGTAAATTCATGTAACTGACAATGAGATTAATTTGATAATTCATTTGTTTTACATTATCAATTTTTATGATTTTACAATGTGTTTGTAATTAGGAACTTTTAGATGAAGAATATCATAGAAGAATTGAGGAAAATAAAAGGATAGCTGAAGAAATAACTGCAAAGAAAAGAGCAAAGAGATTAAAGAAGAAACAGAAATGGAAACAAAAGAAGAAGATGAAGACTGCAAATATAGGAGAGCATAGCAAAAATGAGAACAGTAATTCTGATGATGAAGATTCAGATGAACAAGAAATAAGTGATAAAAATGATAATGAAATCCAAATAAGTGATAAAGATGATAATGTGTTGAATAATGAAGTTAAAGATACATCAAGTTCAAAAGATATAGACGAGAATCAGTCAAATTCTCCTGTAAATACATAAGTAAGGATGAAATTTACAGAAAATATGTAAATATAAATAATTTAATTTCTTAATAAAAATAAATAAGAATTAAAACATTATACAATAATGTTTATATTTAAATAAAATTATTGTTGAAACAATTTAGAAAAGATATTTGATAAATAAATTTAATCTATATTTTAATAGTCTGTCTACATTTTTACATGTTTGCATGTTTCTATGTTGTGTAAATATATACATATATGCTTTATATATGCAAATTGTTATAATTTCAAATGTTAGATGTACATAGATACATATAATTAATACATAATTTATTTATTACTTTTTAGTAATAAAAGCAATACCATCTAAATTGTCATATCTTTTAGTTCTTTCAAAAATACTTGCTAAGGTTTGGGCAATTTTTCGTTCTTCTAATAACGAAGCATTTTTCACATATTTTTCTAATTGAGATTTTGCCTTTATTAAATCTCCCATTTTTTCAGGAATAATAATTTCCTAAAATGAAAAAAAAAATTATAAAAATTATATGATATGATGATACTGATTCTGTACAATTTAATTTTTTGTTAATTTTGTTTTCCGATTTTTCAAAGATTAATAATAAATAATAAAATCATACCTGAAACTGCTTTACATAGTTAGAAATATCATCTACATGTTCGCTTATCTCTGTCCAAAGATTCTGTAAATCTGACATCTCTGTACATGCAGCTATATGGCTAAGAGTAAGGCACAACTAAAAATATATATCAAAAATATTAATACACATATAATTGTACTAGATTTAAAATTTCGTAATAATTACCTGTTGAATAAGAGCATCACGGTGAGGATATTCAATATAACTCGGTACATGCTGAGAATTTTCAAATGCTAAGATAAGACTCTTCCATAAAGTTACAATATATTTTCCATATGAATTGCAAGAATATAACGCCCACGCTGCGTTAGTACGCACTTTGAAATTCGGGCTGTTGCAAATTAAGTTACATAATGCAGGAAACACTTGATCCTACTAAAACAATAAAGTTATATTAATTATGATAAAAAAAATTTTTTAAATTACATTCTGTTTGTTACATACCCGCCAGGAAGATTGTAATATACTGTTTGGATCATTGCTTAGAACTAATCCTAGAGCATGACATGCATTCCAACGAACCTTTAATTAAAATAATGATTAATAATGTTGCTGATCCTGTAACAATTTTTTAATTCATATACCTTCATATCGTTTCCTATAGTAGCACAATTTATAAGAGCTTCTAAACCTGATGATGTGTCCTTCAGTATATCTTTATTCGGACATAAGTATAGTATACTTCCAAGAGCTCGAACAGCATTGCATTTTACTTTATCATTATCTTTAGATGCTTTAATGCTGACTTGATAAATTTTTGGCAATAACACTTCAAAAGGAATAGGTTCTACTTCTTCGTAATTTCTATAAAGATAAAAATATTAAATTTTTTAACTGTACAAATAAAAGATATAGAAAAAATAATCAGGCTAGTATAAGATAATTAAACATATGATTTGTCTGTAACTAACTTTTCTTTAGTAAGACAATTACACAAATTAGCTAACGCCCAAGCTCCCTTGATACGAACACCTAGATTTTCATCATCAGCAGTTAAACAAACTATATCAGCTAAATCCATTAAAAATCCAGTTTCTTCCTTCAGTGCTGGCAATGTGACTAACATTCCTAATGCTCGTAATCCAGCAGCTCTTACTGCACTTTCTTTATCATGTATTGCACCAAACAGTATTGTAATAATTAATAATGCTTTTTGTCTCTAAAAAATATTTATAAAAAATACATACAACAAACTGTAGTGATTCAATTTTTATACAAATACTCACTTGAAATTGAGCAAATATAGTAGAGTTAATGCTGCCTAAACAATCACATGCAGCTTCTCTTATTATTGTTTGTGGATGTTGAAGAAGTGATGTCATAGGATCAAATATAATATTCCAAAATATTGCAGCATTTTTATCCTCTGAATCAGTGTTCATAAAACAACCAGCCATAATTTCTAGAGCACGACAAGCATGTAAGATTACTTGTATTTCAGAATCTTGTATGACTCCTATTAAAGTCATAGTAATTAAGTCTGTATGTGGAAACACAAGACTTCTAGTACTAAATGCCATTCTACCAATTAATTTTAACGATTGTAGACGAACAGGTGTACTCATTGTCTAAAATCAAATGATTGTTTATTTTCTACAAAAATATGTCTTTTTATCTCATTCGCATAAAATCTAATTATAAATGTAAGTATACCTTATTTGATATGTTTTCTAAACAAACATGAATTAGAAAACAGATATTTGTTTCTCTGAATAATTTATTGTTGTATTCATTTATCAAATTATTTTTGAGATCTTCAACATCTATTTCTTCTTCTCCTTCTTCATCTTCTTTTGTATTGTCACTAAGTGAAACATTTAAAGATAGTTGATCTGATCCTACGTTTATAGTAGATTGTTTTGCAAGTATTTCAAATATTTCTGGAGTTACTGGATCACAAGAAGCAACAGCTTCAAAAACTGACAGTGCAGCAACACGAACTGTTGGATCTATACAAGGCATTATAATAATTACAGGATTTTATTTTTGTAAGAAAATATATTATATAATAGGAATACCTTTGTGAAATATATATGGCCTACAATTTCTCATTAACTTTGTAGCGAGTCCTGCTTTCAAACGCGTATATGGTGTACCTTGAACTAAAGCAGCAGCGCATTTTAAGCCATGGGTTAAAACAGCTACGTTTGTTTCACCATTTAGGATCAAAGATAATGTAAAATGCAATTCTTTTATCATTAAACAGACTGTACCAAAAAAGGTAATAAAAGACGTATGATGAACATCTTCTGCGTGCATTAAAAAAGGTTTAGCATCTATCAATAATTCTGTTAGTGTGCTTAGCATATGTTGTTTCACTTTAGATACAGATTCTTTTAAAACGCTTCTAGTCAATACTCTAGCATCATTTCGTGTTCCTGTGGCAACAATTTGAGGCCAAAATCCAAATATTTCACGACTTGATGAATTTTCAATAAGTGCCTGCAGTAATCGTACAGATTCTAGTCTTACTTTAGAGTCCATAAAAATAGAATTATTGTTTTCAGTATCTGAGGTATCTGAATCACTTGAATAAAAACCAATTCCTTTACATTCTGGTACAATGTTATTTTTTACTTCAGTAGCAACCTTCTTAATAGGTTGTTTTCTTACTTTTGCCTTGTGATTCTTCAAATTTTTACACTTAGGAATTGTATGAATTCGCTCTGGAAGGTTCATTACTGCTGGACGAAGAAGTTGTGGTTTTATAGGAGGATAGTCTTTAAGACCATAAAATAAAAATGATTGTACCACTCCTAAAATTTCACCCATGAAGTCAATGGTATGTGGTAATACTGCATTAACTGTTATTATTTGCAGAATATGTAAGCATGAATATAATACCTAAAAATTTAATTTATAAATGATGATAATAAATTTTATACAATTTGATGTTTATTTCACATGTAATACTCACTTTGGTATAGTAGTATTTATTGTCATTTAAACATAAGGAAGAAGAAACAATATCTAGTGCAATATTTTTAATGATATATATCAGTTCTTCTGCTATGAAAATACTATTACAACTCATTAAAACTCCTTCTAAGCAACTAATTGCATTGTAATGAATTTCAGACCATTGTGTATTAGATGGATTCAAATATCTTTTTAATAACTGATTATCTTCAATTAATAATTTCAAATACTGAAATAATATAATAATATAAATAACAATTGTAATATTCTAACTATAATAATATTATTTCAAATGTTATGCGTTTGCAATATTTCATTCATGAATATAGAATAATTTTTAAAAATTTCTACTTACATGATTAATATTATCAAATTGTTTATTTGTTAATAAATTTTTTAGAGCCAAAATTATATTATTATGTGTAATTGGTAAGGCAGATTTACATATTTCTACAATCCATTTCCTGGCGTATAAAAATGTTTGTTCCTGAAGTTCAATATTGTTTTGAGTTATATTAATTAATAGTTTACAAAAATTTTGAATCAAATCTGTTTCTATGGGTGTAATAAAGCACAATTGTTTAATCAGCAACTGTATTGCCTAAAATATTATTGGATAGTAAAGCAACAATTTTTAGATAAATTAATCAAACTATTTGCTAAAGATTCTAATAAATACTGTAATTAATTATAATGAGTTTAATTGTTTGCTTGAACTTACATCATTATTCAAACCTGTTAAATATCGATAATCAAGATTATTAAGATCACAGAGGTAATTGTTGATCAACTTTATTTCATCAATCTTCTTTTTTGTCAATATAACTAGTTTTTCCACAATACAATCAAATTTTGATATATGATTTGTAGAATCAGCGTGCGCTAAAGCCATTTTTTGTATCTGAATCTTCTTAAATACAATTATAAAAACATTTTATTATAAGTATTTATTTTATACAAAATGTTAACTGCAAGAATTAAGTCAGAAAGGAAATTCTTATAATAATATGTGTCACAGGAATTAATGCACCGATTGTACAAAAAGTCAAACATGCCCTCTACGATTTAATGTGGTGAGTTTAAGAATTAATTGTATTTGGAGTTTATTTATGCTATGTATAGGGAATTTTATTATACAAAAATTTTATTACACTTTAAACTAGAGACAAGTTACTTTTAACAGTTGGTATCCTTCATACCTAGCCGATATTGGTCTTTTGCTTCCGCTAAATCATGGTAAGTAAAGTGTGGTTTTGAACATATTGTATGTTACATGTATAATTTACTATATTGATGTATGAAAAATGTCTTTTTAACAAGAAAGCCTTCTATATTCATTATTTGGTTTAATTTATACTAGTCTACGTTTAACGATGTATAACAACCATAAAAAGTTAATCGACATAACCTTGTATTTAACATAGTTTTCAATCACATGGCAGCTACACTTATCTGCAAATCATTGTATAAACTTATTCATACATAAAACTGATTTGTAATAGGATAATTTTTTATTGTTATAAAAGTAACGAGATTTTTTTTAATAGCCGTTCCAGAGATTCGTAGAATCGGGTCGCATCGCTTATGCGAGCGATGGCCAATACAAGGGTAAACTTGTTGCTATTGTAGATATCATCGATCAAAACCGGGTGAGACAATTTTGTAAATATGTTATATCTTTTAGTAAATATTAAATATTATATTCAATTGTGTTTTTGATTTTTTAAATAATAATATATGATGATCCAATATCTTGATAGGAATTGCCGGCTGATATTTAATTGATGCCACTATACTTTAACTGATACTAAAATATTTAGTTATTATTTACTATAGATTCAATTTACGCATTTTATAAGTCGAGCTTTTGTTTACAGGTTTTGGTTGATGGCCCTGCTTCAAATGTTCCACGGTGTGAAATGAGGTTAAATGAACTTCATCTAACTAAATTCCGTATACGTTTTCCATATACTGGATCCACCCGTGTTGTACGTAAAGCATGGGAAGCAGCAAACATTAATGATCTTTGGAAAGAGACTATGTGGGCAAGGAAGGTTGAAGCTAAAAAGAAAGTAAGTTTAATAATGCAAATATTGTAATTATGTTTTGCATAATAACTAAGATCGATTTTTATTTAATTTCAGCGTTTGGAACTTAGTGATTTTGACCGCTTTAAGCTAAGAAAAGCAAAACAGATCAGAAACAAATTGAGGACAGATGTGTTTTATAGATTGAAAAAAAAGGTTAAGAAAGCAAAGACTACTAGTGCCAGTAAAAAGGCAGAGAAAAAGTGATTTTTTTATTGTATGAAATAAATACAAATTTATCTTGTAATAATTGTACTAATTGTTTATTGTTTACCTCTTGTCTCTATGCTAAGAAAATAAGTTGAATTAGCTCGCAACTACTTTACTAGTAATAAAATTTATTTATAATGTTTCACTTATCATTTAAAATATACAATATAAATTTTAATTAAAAAAAAAATAGAATACATATGTGTTACATTTCTATGTATTACTCTTATATATATATATATATATATATATATATAAATCGTTCTATTATTATTATTATTATTGCAATTATTATTGCAAAGGAACTGTTATAATTATAAAACAGAGTATTAAAATTTGTCACAGTGAAAGAGAAAGATATATGTAATTGAATAGTAATTCACAATTATAATCAAAACTTGTGCATTAATGGAATATAACTTTATTTATCAATTATTTTTTCTTGCCGCATGTTTACTTTGATTGATAATGATTTGATTTGAGTAACGACAAATTTACTAATTCTTTGCATAGGCTTAATTCAACTTTCATCACCTCAGCTGCTTTGGGATGTTTTTCGCAATAATCGATTATGAATTTATATGCATTAATACTTTGTTGCGTATTTTGCAACTGATTAGCTTTGTCAGGAGTTATAATTTTATTATACAATCTACCCAGATGAAAGTAAGAAAACAAAGCTGGTTGCATTATTTCATCAGGAAATTCTTCTATATTAGAATTAGAATTTCGATGTAAATGTAATGAATCGAGGAACGCTTGAAAATTTTTTATAGCACTTTTTGCTAAATGATTAATTTTTGTTAGCACCTGCGGTGTAGGTTTTTCATCGGATGATCGTAAACGATCAAGTTTTATATCAAGAATATCAGAATATGTTTCTCCTAATTCGATCCAAATTTGCCTGCAAGCAGATTCATAATACTGGGGGTTTAATTCTTTAATAATATTTTCTAAAATGTCTATTCTTCTTTTATGCATTTTTGCTTGCCTGTCTTCATGCTCTTCAAAAAATGCCAAATATTTATAAGTTAAAGAAATATCTTGTACAATTGATATGTGGTCAGATGCAAGATTTTCTAAAGTATAATATGACTTAGCTTGCTCTAACCATTTTTGGGTATTCAAGAACACTAATCTAGCATCTTCGAAATCTAATAAATATTTATCAATGATCTGATTTGCAATTGGCTCTATTTCTTTTTCTAAACTATTGAACTTCAAATCATCAATAATCTTTGATTTTGAAGAATCATTATTTGATTGATTAGTATCCTGTTCTGTTTCAGTTTTATGTAAAAGTCTTTCTTTTGATAACATTAGAAGCAAAATTCCATATTTAGCCCAACATCTGGCAACGTCTGCACTTCTATGATTAAAATTTTCCCACTCAGCTGTGAGTGCTTCACTTTCTCCATTCTTTTCAGTTTTCTCTTTCAACATATCTTTATACTTTTGCAATATGTAAGACGCAGCTGCTAAATGGTGTCTTGCTTGGGTAAAACTTCCATTTTCCATAAAATACTGCGACAATGTTGCTGCATTTAATGCCCAATCAATATAATCTAAATCTTGCGCAATGTCGTTTTGTTCTAATTGCCTACACAAAGTCATGTGACAATATATTGCAGACTGGCGATGATCTTTCAATGAATTATATACTTGTGCTAAATAGTATAATGTTAAAGTATGAATTTTCTCTAATACATCTTTGGGACTTAACTCGTCTTTAACTTGCTCAATGCCAAAATTCTGAGCCATATTAATAGGATCTATACACGGGTTATTAGTATTTATAAAGTCGTTGTAAATTCGCTCTGCCTGATCTAGAAAGTCTTTTGCCCTTATAGGTTGATTCCATTGGGACCATATAATACCCAACTGGTTCAATGCGCTTAATACTGGTAAGACAGCTTCCGGCTCCAGCTCTTTGTTTTTCAGTAATTTTATGCATTTCATGAATTGTTCCTCGCCTGCTTTTAACTCTTCGGTATCAGCGTGTAATAAACCGAGATTTAAATGTATTACAGCAAGCATTATTATTTCTTCTCCTTTCTCCGTCTCTGGTGTGTCGGTTAAAATGTTGGCCAAATCTATTTCCATCGATTTCAACACTTCGATCGCTTGATATTTTATTTTATACGGCTCGTTTTCCGTTTTGTACTTTTCAAGATTATCCAGCAATTTTCGAACATCCTTGAATTTCGCTTGTATATTTGCGATCTTGTCCTGCGACTCCATGCCGTTTCCAGAACGTAAATACAAAATACATTTGTGAGCATGCCCATTAGCTGTCTATACAATGACCCGAAACGTCACAACATGGCGATTTCAACATTTAAACGTGATTGTAAAATGTCAAATAGATATTTCGATATGTTAAATATGAACGGTTATTTAAGAGAAAGAAAACAAGAAAGAAAACAATATTGGAAGAAATTATCTTTTTATAACTATTACATTATTGCGTTTCCATTGCTATTTACTGTTTTCTTACGCATGTATCGGAATGCGTGTAAACATGTGGAAACATGATACTATTGCAGAGTTCATCAATATAAAAATTATAAGATCATCAGTTTATAAAATTATGACTCTTGTGCTAATTACAAAAACGTTATTTATCGCAAATTTATTGTGGGACTGAAAAATGCTTTTCTCGTTCACCAGTGGTAATTGGTAAAATAATAAGAATAATAATAATAAGAAATAATAAGAAAAAATTTAATAATAAGACAAGGAAGGCAAAAAAAAAAGCTAAATAATAAAATTATTTGCAGGATTAATTTTAACAACCATCAAGCTTCTGAATAGTCTCACAAATTGCATTAATCCTTGAATTTATTTACTATAGAAGAGTTGCGGACTTTATTAATAATTTATTCTTCTAAAAAGGGCCACTGCGTTTTAGCATATGGTAAATAACAATTTTTTGCACGTTGTGTTTATCAAAAAATTGATAAGTCATTGTAAAATTCTACAACTACAAGTATACAATTTTTATCAATGAGAAAATTATATCATTATACGTGAAATGAGACATAAAGACGAGCTGTTTCTCGAATTAAGTAATTAAGAACTCGTGTGAGAGTAATTTGATAGTGCATTCGAGTTCCGGTCTATTCTCCCTCTAGTAATATGAATGCTTAATTTTTCTATAAAGATACAGGTTTCGACGCATTCTCAAAAATTATCGCTATTCTTCACAATCCGTTATACTTGCATCGTCTGTCTCATTAGTATTTCCATCGAGCGGGCGTCTATTATGTTTCGATGTTTGCATTCCCACTTTTATTCCGATCATCCCAGTGGCACTCATATCATTTGACACGATAAAAAAACATTCTCATTTTTCGAAAGTGAAATTTAAATTAATTACAATCCATAAATATACAGTGGATATGTATATACCGTAGAATGTTAAAAAAATTCATTTGACGATTTAAGTTGAGTGTAGGACAGAGAAAAAAGAACAGGTCAAAATTTATGAAGCGTGTTATTCATCAAAATAAAATATTATTATTATATATTTTAATATTTGAGTTTAATAAAATACAAAACAAAGCATATGAGTTTAAAAATAATATTTCTCAGATATGAGAATGAAGTAACACTCTAATTTGTAAGAGTACAATTTATTGAAATTAAATAAAAAATTGAATGTTAGCTTAGACACGAATAATTTAAAAATTATTCTGAGTAACAAAATATTACTGAAATTTATTGCAATAAAGTCTTTTTAAAGTGGAATTTTTAGTTTTATAGAGCTTTATACCATAAACAGCACGCATCAAACGCCACTATATTTGAATTAGATCTGACTAAATTAATAAAAAGGTTTTCAAAGATTTATTAAATAAAGGATCTATATGTGTGTGTGTGAAAAAAACTTTTAAAAGTATTTTTTTTTTTTCAATAACGAACGAAGGTTTGAACTGTTAAAACTTAGCACAGCTTTACTCGAATCGTCCACAATAGTCTGGGACCAAAAATCATCTGGCTGATGTTGATGATTCTCCATAAATTGAGAACCTCTGTTGGAACACCTGAATACTTAATAAATGGATAAAATTAACATTAATAACGACTGTCTGTGACCGATCTACATCTTATCCAATGTGTTCGACAGTCTCGTATGATATATGCCTTAGGAAAGTTTCTCAAAGAAGGTAGATCGACAGTACCTTTAACACCTTATTGGTCAAACCGTTTCAACAACGATTAGTCAGTATTTCCACTGATAATAATTTGATTCTTCGATATGGACTCTGAGGAATACGGCAACAAATTATCGAGAAACGAGGTAAAATTTCTTCAAACTCTTATTTAATATCAGTCTGAAGAACTTAAAGACATGTCTATTAAGAGACACGATTTTAAAAAGAGAACTTTCGGAACTTTAAAAACTTTTGGGCGAAAACTATGGCATCTTGAAATTTTCTGTATTCATTTATATTCGAAATATGTTTTGGAATTTTTTTGATAATTACTATTGAATATCAATTAACATATTCAAACTTTCTTACGGCGTGTTTTATCTCTTCACTCTGTGATTAATAAATTAATCGAAAGTTGTAATATATTTATTTATTTATTTTTTTTACTTGCGAAGAGCGATACGTATAAAATAAATTATACATACATAAAGAATAATTGTGTTGGAATTTCGGATTAACTGAAAAATTTGTTTTCAAGATACTAACCATTCGAATATTTTTTAGAAAAAAATGCGTTTAAAATCAAGAACAAGCGATTAAACGCTTTTAGATGAATAAATTAATTAATAAATAAAATACAAAATTTTGTTTCCCAGTCAGAAAATGATAGCACCAACGAAGAATGCGTACATTCGCCTATATTATTGGATTTAGATAAAAATTCTAAGCAACAGCAAGATATTTTAAATCAAGAAGAAAGTTTGCCGTCTAAAGTTTCTAGTATCAACCAATATTTGCAGGATCAGTTAATAAGAAGTGGTCCAGGTATAGTTGTGATTTAATTACATTTGATGTAATAAATATAAATATAAAATATAATAATAAATATAAAAAATATAATAATAAATATAAAAAAAATAATTACAAAATTACAATAAAACATTTATTTATAGAAAATACAAATATGCCTCGACGACAATCTGTAAGAAGATCATGGCAGGATGAAAATTTCGAAGATCGTCAACAAAATAATCGAGTATTTGTGATAAGAGTTCCCGAACCGGAAGTGATCAACACTCATCCCCACTTGGAAATCCTTCACGAAACGAATATAAAATCAGTCCAAAGAGAACCATCACAAACTGAGAAAGGTGAAAAATATAATAAACTCTCAAAGATAAATAATATCTCTCGTTGTTATTAAATTAATTTTAGTTTTGTTTTTAGATTATAAAAAATCAGCTTGCGACCGTGAACGGACAAGAATGCGTGATATGAATCGCGCTTTCGAGCTTCTACGATCGAAGCTACCAATCTGTAAACCACCCGGCAAAAAACTTTCGAAAATCGAGTCACTTAGGCATGCGATCACGTATATACGACATCTTCAAAGTCTTTTGGAACCACAGTATAGTTACACTTCGAGCATACCAGAGAGAAGTTACTATGGTAATACTGCCTCAATTACTACAAATACTTCCGTAGATGTTCAACACCCTCGGTGGGAATCGTTCACTTATTATCGTTACGATTATCACGTACCATTCGTTAATCCATCACCGCCAACGTTACCTTCATCTATTCACTCTCGAGTACAACCGGAACAAGACGATCGACAATTTTTTTTATGAAGCGCGACATTAATACCTTTACAACAAACTTACTATTAATCTATTTAAGATTTTTTTAAGATCTTTCAAACTATAGTGGCACAGACTGTCTTTACAATAAGAAATGGGTATCTAATTAATCAAATATTTTACGTGCCTACCATAATCTCTGCAAGTATAAACCTCATTGACGCGAAAATGAAATACGCTTAACTAACGCTACTCTGTGAAAAACTTTCGCGCGGATTGTTGGATCGGAACCTAGTATTCGAGCTTTTAAAATCATCTTCAATTAGGGCAAGGTAATTTAATATACTGCAACATAATTTTAGCCTATAACGTACGACTTATTTGTATGCATATTACTATTTTTGTGAATTCAATGTCCCCTCCTCAGACTCTTGAACTCCAGGTAATCGTAAAATATTTTATAAAATTTGATATAGTAATTTTTCTTTTAAAGTAAGTAATACTTCTTTTAAAAGATAAATTAATTTATTCAGGCTATGTATTACAATTTTTTTTACATATAATTCGTAATACATATAAATACATACATATTAAAATTAATTTTGGAAAATCATTATACATAAATACATTAAATTCATATATACAATTTTATTGGATTCGTGTATTTTAGATACATTAAATTATGATTAGAGAAATGTCTAATCTATAAAGATTAATGTGCTTAATGTATCTTCAATTGAAATAAAATTTGAATTATTACATTAAAATGTAATAAACAATTTTTTTACTCACATTGGAAACATAAATTATTTCCAATTATTTATTGCACAATCTATGTTTTAAAAGATGTATAATTGTAAATAAAAATTGTAAATAGATAAACTTGCATTATTAAGAAAATAATTCTTCCTCAGATTCTTCTTCAAAATTCAAGATACTTTTTGACTTCTTGGGATTACAACTTTCTTCTTCATTTTCATCTACTTTTTTATTTAAAGTACTTATCTTATTTTCTGTCCAATCACTGCTGGTGGATGCTTTAGGAATTATTTTAATAATATGATTTGCCTTTTTGGTTTCCTGAATACTTTTTGGACTAGTATTATTAAGAGATTTTTTTTTGCTAACTTTGGTAGATATTGTAATATTTTTTACAGCTTCATCTTCTTTTCCTGATTCTTCATCTGTACATACATCAAAGACTGATTTTTCAGTATTTTCTTTCTCTTCTATGACATCTGTTAATTCTTTAATTTTCTTTTTCTTTGAATTTAAAACTATTATAAACTTCTTATATAGATCTTGTTCCATAGTACTCTTGATTTCAATCATTTTTTCTATTTTGGAACTTAATTCTTTATTTACATTTATTAAATTTGTATTTTCTTCTTCTAATATCGTCATCTTTTCTTGGATGTTTCGGAAAAATTTCAACAGCTGTTGAAAACTTTCACAAATTACTTGGATATCTGAAACAGTACGTAGTTTAATTCTCCCGAGAGTCCATGCGTTTCTTTTCCATTCGAAAATTTCATTTTTGACAAGAAACTGAATTTTTGTATCTTTTCCACCAAGTATTTGTTTCGTCTCTTCGACGTATTCATCAGAAGATTTAGATAATTCGCTAGAAAAATAATTTATACTTTCGCTATCCATCTATAACATAATTTGTTTGTTAGCTATTTTTATTAAAAAATTAAACCCACACAATTTTAAGGATTTACATCAATTAAATTTAAATTTCGGGCTTTTCCAACTTGTACACTAACCTCGCCGGTTAATGGTGGTATTGTTGAATTTAACAACATTATCTTAAGACACAAATGAAACCATTCTACATAAAGTGTATAATTCTTATTATCAATTTTATTAAAAATTTCATATGCAGTTACTTCTGTCATCGTAGTAATAATTGTTATTAAATTGATTATAAAATTATAGGTTATGTTATGTAAAACAATGCAACGCAATATTGTGCAATGTTAAATTGTAAGTTATAAAAATTAATGCTAGTAAATCAATACTAAAAAAAATAAAATATAATAAAAAATAACATATAATAAGAAATACATATTAAAAAGATTAGGAAAATTCACATTACAACATTGTAAACTGACGTTTAAGTTTTCTGTAAAAGTATTGGCACTCTTCAACACATATAATTCTAGACTAATGATTGAAATCTTAAACATCGTCAACATTAGAGTGTGGATAAATAACCTGATGAATGTTTATGGATTGAATATGTATGTATATAAAATTTCATACATATTCATTTCAAAATATTTTAAATTTCCTTTGGCTTATGCAGTAAAATAATTAATTTATTATAATACCATAATACATATAAAATATCGTAAGGCAAATTTTCAATATAAATTAATATATTTCAGAAAACGGATTAACATTGTGAAATTTAATTATTGTAGTAAAAATCATGATTGAGATAACAGCAAAATTAATTAGAGGACCTGTATATTTTTCTGGTGAAGTTATTGAATGTTTAGTCACATTTAGTAATCCACCAAATCCAATTCATCAAATCTCCCAAAGTCACAGGTGATGTGTAGTTAACTTGTATATATCAAAGAGATAAATTCTTATATACAAATTATAATTAATTTTAGTGACATTTTTGAGAGTCTCGCATGGGCTAGTGCTCAGGTTCATTGTCAATGTTCTACAAATAGTAAAATTGTTTTCTCAGAAAAACTAAACATGACAGCACAATTAGCAGCTATTAATGCAAGTAAGTTCATAGTATTTTAAAGTAATAATTTCTAATTGTTGCCTAAAAAAGTACAGAATCCGTTTCTTTAATTTTGATTCTAACGAATCTAACTTTCTAATTCATTCAGTTTGTTTTTTATAATAAGTGTCTTTCAGATACAACCTTTGCACCATGGCAGCAGGATAATGGTCATGTTGTTCTAAATACAAAACCAAAAATTTTGTTTTGTGACTTAAGATTATCTCCTGGTGAAAGTAAAACATGTGAGTTCTTAACCCGGGATTACCCACGTGGGGGTCTAGTGCCGGGCTGTACCTGCACTAGACCTCCAGGTGGGTAATCCTGGGTTAATTGGAATTTGGATATATTGAAGGTCAAGCATATGAATAAAAGTACATTAAATTTTATAGATATTTATCGAGAAACAATTCCAAGTGATGCACCTCCATCCTATAGAGGGCATGCAGTAAAATATTCGTATAAAATTACAGTTGGGACACAAAGAGTAAACACAGCCATAAAGTTACTTAGAGTTCCATTTAGAGTACTTTCTTTAAGCGGTAGTGTATTATTTAATCTTCTTACTTTAATAAATTTAGTATAACATTTATATATCTATTAATTCATTATAAAAAAGAATTGTGATTAAAGCTCTTGTTTTTATTTGTGAATTTGTAGAATTGCCTGAAGTAACTGCTTGTAATGATAGCGTTGATTTAAGTCCAAATAATCCATTCATGGAAACACAACATAGAGATACTCCATTAGACGTTGCACTACAGACTCTTCAGGTTCATTATGTTTATATAGAAATTTGTATTTATTATGTAAACATAATATTAATTCTTTGCTTTTACATTTAGAATTTAACAGCGAGACGCAGCCCAAACTTTTATAATATCACAAACGGACGTGGACGTATTGTAAGATTTTGTCTTTTCAAAAATTCTTACAAACTCGGAGAAGATATCGTTGGAACGTTTGATTTCTCGAATGCTACCGTTTCCTGCGCTCAGGTATCTGTTGCGTTGCAATCAGAGGAACATATTTCAGAGGAGTACAGACGAGGAAAGACTTCAACACCGACTTTAGTCAGTTACAATAAACACCACGAAATGTGTATGGGTTTGAAATATTCTCATTTGGTATTACCCATACCATTGCATGTGACCCCAGATTTTACTACTGATTTAATGACACTAAAGTGGAGATTACATTTCGAATTTGTTACGACTTCCAAACTGGTAGAAGTGCCCAATAAAAGTACTATTAACTGGCAAGGACCATTGATCTTGGATGTTGAAACAATGATATGGGATTTACCTGTTCACATTCATCCAACAACTACGCCGCCTAATACCGCGCAACAAACAAGATATAATATAGTAATATAGCAAATTGAGAAATGTTATTATATTAAGAATTCACAGACATTTGTTATTTTTTTACTGACAATTATTTACCTGTGCATTTCTCGAACTATTAACACAACAATAAAAATAATGTATATGAAAGTGTAAATATATAAATGTAAGATACATAAATTTATTATATCAGATCATATTTTGGCAACAAATAGTTCACACAATGTTTTAAATACTTTATGCAATAATGGACAAGATATTATAAATATAATATTCGTACATTATGTTAAACATTCAAAAAATGAAAATTTTATTTGTATGTTTTGAATTTGGACATGTTTTGTTAAAAAGAATGTGTCAATTTATTCCTATCAAATTGATAAAATACACATTGAATACAGTACACATTGTTTCATTTGATAACTTATATGTAAACTGTATTTAAAGCTACTGATAACAACCATGTGAAATGTTCATAACCTCATTTTTATCTCTTGTATTGTCATGTTAAGTGGAACTTTTCGGTCAAGAGAAAAAAATAATAATTCCTACTCACACACTCGGGATCCTGAAAGAGAGAGGTCATTATCAAAAAGTATTTTGGAGTTAAAGGAGTTAGCGTTTCATCTCGGAGTCACCAGTCAGATTATTCATTAGTGTGGCTCTAGACAGGGGAGGAATATATTCTAAGTGACATCGGAGCGACACTCTCACACGCTTAAACTGAGATCACAAGCGATCCTTCAGCTGTAATTATTGCAATATTAACAGTGTTGAATTTTAATTTGAAATCGTAGTTTAGGACTTTGATATTGGACTCTTGAAATTTGAATTTGAAGAACGCGCGCCAAACCTCACAGATGTCAGAGGACACGTGAAAACAGTAACACGTGAAAAAGATGAAGAATCAACGGAAAATCGTAAAGAGAAAATTAAATAATGTACTAACTGAAAATAATGTTAAAAAAGAAGAACCAGATTCGACAAAATCCATATTTGAAGAAGAATCGGTAACATTTCTTTTATCGGCATGTTCTAACCTATAAGAAAACATAACCAAATTGTTTAATTTAGAACTACATATATTTCGAAGATATCATTATTTTTGTATTTAATAAAAAATTACTTAAATAACGAAAAATATTATTTAGGATTCAGGTACTGAAGACTTATTGTCTACTGAAGTGAACAACAATGACGAAAGTTCAGATGAGGAAGTAAATGAAAATGAAGACGTTCCTGTATCAGACACTGAACAGGATCAAATTGTTTTTGAATCCGACGATGAAGAAAGTGATTTAAGTTTTGAGACAGATTCAGATGATCTTGGTCTAGATTATTCTGAAAGTGATGAAGAAAGTATTTCTCTTAATGAAAGCAATGATGAAAGTAAAGATGAAAATTTGAAAAAGAAAAGCGAAAATTTTAATACTCCCACAACATCTAAGGATAATGTATCTGAAAAAATAAAGAAAAATAAATCTTCCAAAACTAATATTAATACTAAAAATACATCTGATACATTACAAACCAAAAAGCAAAGTAAGAAAACAAACAAAATTAATAAATCAGATGAATTAAATATTGGTGAAGTTGTACAAAAGGATAAGGTACAGAATAAAAAAAACTTAAAATCAGATATAGAAAAATCTAAAAGAAAGAATACTAAGAATAGTACTGAATCTAATATAAACAATGAAAATAATGACGAGACAATAGCAGATCAAGAAGTAGATGAGTATGAATATGATAGTTCTGATGAAGAAGATATACGTAATACAGTTGGAAACATACCAATGAAGTGGTATGATGAATACGATCACATTGGTTACAATTGGGATGGCAAAAAAATTATAAAACCTCAGAAAGGTGATCAACTAGACAATTTTTTGAAAAGAATGGAAGATCCTGATTTCTGGAGAACAATTAAAGATCCTCAAACTGGGCAAGATGTTGTATTAAGTGAAGCAGACATAGATTTAATTACAAGGATACAAAAACGAAAAATTCCAGATGTAACATTTGATGAATATGGTGTAAGTATTTTTTAAATTCAATAGTAATGTAGTAATTCAAGAATTATATTTTTATGTTATTTCATTAGCCATGGATAGAATGGTTTACTTCAGAGGTAATGAAGACACCATTACGTAAATTTCCTGAACATAAACGTTCATTCTTACCATCTAAACCAGAAGCTAGAAAGGTATCAAAATTAGTTCATGCGCTTAAAATGGGTTGGATAAAGTCAACAGCAGAATTAAAAAAAGAAAGGGAACAGAAGACAAATAAACCACAATTTTACATGTTGTGGCAATCAGATGATCAAGCTGAAGAAATGCGTAGAATTCATAAACATATTCCTGCACCAAAAAGACATTTGCCTGGACATGCAGAAAGCTATAATCCTCCTCCAGAATACTTATTCGATAATAAAGAATTGAAAGAATGGAATAAATTACAAACAACTCCATGGAAACGAAAATTACACTTCATTCCACAAAAATACAATTCTCTCCGCGAAGTTCCAGCTTATCCCAAATATGTTAAAGAAAGATTTCAGAGGTGTCTAGATTTGTACTTGTGTCCTAGAGCACTGAAAATGAGATTAACAATAGAACCAGAAGCCTTAGTACCTCAGTTACCCAGTCCAAAGGATCTACAACCTTTTCCTACAACAATGTCTATGGTATTTAAAGGTCATGCAGATATGGTGAGAAGTATTACTGCAGAACCAATGGGACAGTATATTGCTTCTGGCGGTGATGACATGAATTTAAAAAGTATGTCTTTTATATATAAAATATTATACATAATATATAACACTGTTCATTGTTTCACAGTATGGGAAATAGCAACTGGCAGATGTATAAAAACAATACCGTGTGGAGGGATAATTAGATCTGTAGCATGGTGTCCAAATCAATCTCTATCGCTTATAGCAGTAGCCGCAGAAAAGAAGGTTCTTTTAATAAATCCTGACGTTGGAGATCATTTAATTACTAATAAAACGAATCAGTTGTTGGAAATAATACCTCAAAGTGATGTTATAGGTATTGTAAAACATAGTCTTTTACAATACTTTCTATAATAATTTGTTTATAATACTTGCATTTTTGTTATAGTAAGTGAGAGAGTGAAAACTGCTGTTCAGTGGGAACAAGCAGAAGGTGATTATTGGACTAATGGAATTAGGATAATTTTAAATCATTTTAAAATAGTAAAACAAGTGACTTGGCATGGTAAAGGTGATTATTTTGCTACTGTTATGCCCGATGGTCAAAACAGGTCTGTCTTAATAAATCAGTTATCAAAACGGAGATCTCAGTTGCCTTTTACGAAATCAAAGGGTTTAATACAGTGTGTCCTGTTTCATCCAATTAGACCTTATTTGTTTGTAGCGGTAAGTAGAAAAGAATATAAATTAAATTTAAAATTTTAAGTGTATAACTGCAGACTCAATAATTGTAGACTCAACGAAATGTTCGAATATATGATTTAATAAAACAAGAAATGATTAAAAAGTTATTATCCAACTCACAATGGATATCATCAATGGCAATACATCCAGGTAGAGTAGATATTAATACTTTACCACACTTATTAATTATATATATGTAAATATCTATGTTTCTAGGAGGCGACAATATTTTAGTAGGCACTTATGACCGCAAAATGCTTTGGTTCGATCTTGATTTAAGTACAAAACCTTATCAAACATTACGTTTACATGGTACAGGCGTTCGTGGTGTTGCGTTTCATAAGCGATATCCACTTTTTGCATCCGGTGCTGATGATAGAGGTCTTATCGTTTCCCATGGAATGGTTTACAAGTAAGCTAACTATTATAATTATTTGATACTATTGTTTGTCACATATTGTTTATTTCATAATGTATTTCAGTGATTTATTGCAAAATGCATTGATCGTACCACTTAAAAGATTATGCAATCACGAGTCTTACAATGATTTTGGTATTTTGGACGTGATGTTTCATCCTATTCAACCATGGGTATTTTCTGCAGGTGCAGATTCAACAATACGGATGTATACTTGAATTTTATATATATAATATATATATATATAGTTTTAATTAATAAATATTTTCCCTTATATGAGTCTTCAAAGTAATTTAATAAAACAAATATTACATATCATGGAAATATTTTGGAGAATAATTTTTTACAGCTAAAAATTAAAATAAATTCTTTTTGAAATATTTTATTTTGCGCATGAATTTAAAACAATTTTGTATTATAATCATTTACAAAGACTAAAAATATAGGAACTTCTGTATCATAACAAAGTGATATGCGATAATATAATTATAATTAAAAAAATCATAAAAGATTATACAATAAATAAAATAATAGAAAATTTATCTACTTTTAGAGACGCCGTAATTTACAAAATTCGTAGAGTTGATATCTAAATACACCTTAAATTAAAAATTAGATAAATCTTTTAAAAATGCATATATATTGACGAATTTGCGAAAGATCTAAGACTAGTTCTACACTGTAGAAAGAAGTTTAAAAAAAAGAATCATTTCCATTAGCAAAATTATTAATAAATGAATTAGAAATGTAATTAAATATTTTACTGAATTCCACTTTTTACATAAAAAGTAATTGTAATGTAATAAATCTTGAAATAGATCTAGGATAGTTCTTGAATATCATTTCCAATTATTGTAAATCATATAAAAGATTATTTAAAAATTGTATTGCACATGATAGCGATATTTTCTTTTTAATTTTTGATGTGCAACTCACAGAATATTTCAAATTTGTAATTTTAACATTTTTGTTTGAATTACTAGTAATTGTTTAATATACTGAATTTTTATTCCTTACATAATAAATGTTAAGTTAAAAATATGAAATATTCAGTGAGACATAAATAAAATGTCATATTTCTGAATAAATGATGCAGAATTTCTTTAAAGGTAAATCAAGTTGCTCACAATCATCTTTTGTAATATAATCAACAAATTTAAAAAATAATAGCAAAGTTAGTGATATTATATATGCACATGTGTATATATACTTTAAGACGATGGTGGTGAATGACCCAAACATTGCCATTCAGGTTCTCCACATTCGCAAATACGACCAGCGTGTCTGACTTGGAAAACTGTCACTATACCTCTGTTGTCATCAAATCTACAAGTGATGTGTAAATCGTGAATTAAGAAAGTATAAAATTGGCTACCCCATCGTTGTCTTAAATATACTGATCTAGGATCTTCGCGAAGTACATTTTCAATAGCCACTTTCTGATCGTTAATTTTAGTTCCTAAAATCTCATTTAATTGAATCAACGCACGGTCGTTAAACACTACACATAGAGGTGTCCGAGGTCTTGATATCCATTCTGGAATTCTTATTTCTGAAGAGATATTAGATCCTGAATTTCTATTCTCAAGATTTCTCGATTCAGAGGAGAAAACTAAATGTGTATCTCCGCTGTCTGGTAAACTATTGTTTGACATTGTTCGTATTACTTGACTCGGTAAATGTTGCGAAGGAGTGAGAATTTGTGGTTCTAATCCTTCTTCTCCATCAGGAGCTTCCCGTACTCCCATCCTAACAGGAGAATTGTCAATTCTCGAGCTTAACGATCGTCTACGAATTAAATCTATGTCGGTGCCACAAATAGTATTTGGTCCATCAGCTCCATCTAAAAGTCTAGACCGAGAAGCATGTGTTTCTGTATAATTGGACTCCACGCTTCTCGATCCGTAAACTGGTTCTACATTAGTACGCTCACTTACGTTAATATTTTGTAATCTACTGTTTATATCTACTAAACTTTCTGGTTCTATATCAGACGAAAGTACATTGTGCCCTGTTATATTCAGACTTGTTCTCGGATCAGACAAAGTATCAGGAAGTGTGTAAGGAGTTCTATGAATGTCGGTTACATCTACGCTATGTTGTAATGTGCCGTTATTGTGCAAACTGATATCACTTAATTCAGAAAAATGTCTCATACTGGAGTAACTTTCAAAATTTGAATTTCTTTGAAATTCCTCAGCTTGTAACCTTAGAGCAATTTCTTCATCTCTAGAAACATCTGTCTCTTGGTTCGCTTTATTGATAGGTTTTCTATAATAAGATTCTGAAAGTAAACTTCTTGGTTCATCTCCAAGACTCTGATTTCTGGCAGTTTCTTCTATACATTCGAATGCATCATCCAAATTCGATTCTTGTGACCTATTGCTTAATTTCTCAAAATATAAAGGACTGTCGTACTGTGGTATATAAGGTTTTATATCTAGCACAGGTGACTGATCAACCATATCTACACCTTCAAAGTAAATTGTGTGATTTTCTATGGTTGTAATTTTTACTAAACTCAAACCAATTGGACATGGACGATGTGGCGAACGTGTAGAAAATACACCTGTTTTTGTACCGTTTAATCTTGGAGGTGCAACTTTAGCACGAACATGCGTTGAATCATTTCTATGAAAGTAGAATAGAACCCTATTGAATTAGAAATGATTTTGCATTAATTGTTTAGAAATAAATAAATAAATAAAATAAAATTCGTTTACTAAATAAGTTATCTTACCACATATGTGAAAAATCTTGTAATCCTTCAAGTGCATGATCAGGATTAGTAAATACTGAATTATATAATAACAGTTTTCCAGGTACTTTCCCACAGATACGTGTTTGTCTGGGTGTGCCTCGTTTGCTAGGGAACCAAGTAGATATTACTCCAATTGGTTTCAACTTTACAGTGTCTTCATCTGTACTGGTGCTAGGTTTCACATCATCTGAACCTGTGATTTTTGTCTTAGACGCAGATGGTCCATTTCTATATGATTCCAGAAGACGCTTTATACTATCAACATCTTTTTCATGTATATATCGGAGACTTTTTATTTGTTGTCTGCAAAGATTAAAAAAATAATCACTAATCCTATTATAATACGTTATGTCGCATATCAATAAAACAATTTTTTATTTTAATTTTCAATAAAAAAATATAATATTTATATTCTATTATTTATTTCACGTATATGTAATATTCATACGTCCATGTACGTACGAGAGATACGTGTACTTTATAAATAACAGCATGTTGTGTGGAACTTGTTGATATCTTTTTGAATAATTCTCTGGATTTATAAAGACAAGATGTAACAAAAAAAAAATGCAAATAATACCTTAAATTATTGATTTCTTTTCTAGCTATATTTAACTGACCAAGCAAATATTTCGAACTAAAATCTGAATTTTGACAAGCAGAATCCATAACTATCGCTGCTCCTACGAACGCAATCACCGGTTGAATTAGAGTGAAACGACGTGTACATATACCACGGATCAAATAAACGCAATAGTGATGCGTAAAATAATTGTTTAAAAAAAAAAACAGAAGTCTGTGACAGAGATAACAAACATTCGATCATTTGTTTCAAAAAATTCGATAAAATTATTTTTATAAAATTATGCAAATTTTATTTAATATAATTTATTGTTTTGATGTAGAATACATAGAGGGCGCAGCTTTGTTTTAAAAAAAATATATACATTTTAAGAACACTTTTAACTAATATTATCACTTTTTATTAAAAAAATAATTTATTTTTTATTTGGAAAAATTTCTTCTCTGTTGAGACAATTGCCTACATTTAATCTCTGATTTTATATAAAATATACTAAAATATTACATATGAAAAAAAAGGATACGATGAATTTAATTGTATTAATTTTAAATTAATTAATATTAATTATATTAAAACTACTTTATTTGCTAAACAAGATTATATATACACGATAACATTTTGTATGATAAAATTATAACAAATAAATATTATTAGGTATAAAATTTTCAATATTCTTATAGGTTTTAAAAAATTAAAATATATTTCAATGAACAAATTTTATTTTTCATTCAATTTTTCATTAAATAGTATTAGATACAATTATTTTTGTTTGCATTTCATTATCAAATTTCTATAAATTTTATAAAATACTTCTGACTAAAATATACAAAATTAACATTTTTATTAATTATTCTAAACTTAACGGCCAAATTCTCCATTTGACGATTTAATTTTTCCAAATAAAGAACTGTACAATTCATCTTTTGCATGATCTGTCCATCTGTCATTTACAGTAATAGGAGCCATAAAGTTTAGTAATTTATTATGTACATTATACCGTATTCTTCTACCCTTGGTAGCTCTCGTATCTATCTTTCGTTTCATTCTTCGTCTCATATTCTGCAACTGTATCCACTGTTTACTAAGTTGTATAGGATCAGTGATATCAGATGATTTATATTCAATTAAATCTCTTAGAAGCTGATGATAAAAATCATCATCATCGTAAATTTCAGAATCGTATTCTTGAACTCTTCTACCATCATTATCTTCCGTTGCTTCCTCCTTGCCAACAATCTTATATTCTGAACGTTTCAATCGACTCTTTCTACGCAATTTTTCTTTATCAATCAATGCGAATTCGATTTGTTTTAGAGTCGTTTCCTTTGTACCTTTATTTAATTTACCACTAGCTATCCTCGTCTTTTCATTCCATTTTTGTATGACAGAATCTCTGTGTTCTATATACGATTTGTGATTATCATTTAATATTTTTTCATAGTTGTTGAGTTTCAATTTTTTACTAAATATATTTTTATTAAAATTTTCAACATTTCCGTCTGAAGATACACTTTTATCTTCATTTTCGTCTTCTGTATCTGAAGGAATTTCTTCATCCATTGGATCTTCTGTATTTGCTATTTCATCTATGCTTTCCTCAGCTTTTCTTTTTTTATTAGGCATACATAAACTTTTCGTTTCAGGATATTGTTTCAATAAGAAAGTTTGCAATTGTAACATATTATTTAACAACATTTTCAAATTATTTCCCGTTTCATTAGCTGTTTTTGTATATTCTGTGCTTGTCTTAAAATTTTGGTAAACATCATGCTGAGGCATTTGATTACTCGTAACTAAACACTTTTGTAACTTTATTCTTACTTCCAACAAATTTTCCCAAAGCTTTAACTGATTTCTAACACAATTTCCTTTTTCTATCTCTGATCTTACATTTGTTTGCGATATTGTCTCAATATCTTTTCTCTGTTTTGCAAGAGAAGTATCATTGTCTTCATTCTTGATACTGGATTCATCCTCTGAATCTTCTACATTTGTTTCACTATCATGACTTAGTTCTTCGTTTGAATCATCGCTTTCATTGTCTCCAATGTCACTGTCATTATCTTTGATGTCTTCTTCATCACTACTATCGTTCATATCGTCATTGCTTTCTTGTTCTAAATCGTCCATTCCCTCGTTTTCACTTTCTGATGTGCCTTGCGAACTGGAATCTTCATCATTATCTCCATATATATCTTTCCTTGAAATTTTTTTACCCTTGTACCTATAGTAAGAAAATGTATACAATGTCTTAGTTTAATAACGTTTGATGATAAAATTGAAATGAAATTTTATACCTTTTGTCCACTTGATCCAAAAGATCCACATTTCGTCTACGTATTTCAGAAACTTGTAAATTACTATCTGAACCATCGCTTTCGTCGTAACGATCGACTACCTTGGCTTTTGTGTATTCGGTTTCATCGTCAGAATTGAAGCTCACTGGCGTCGTAGTAACTAGCGAATTCACTGTATCTGCCAGTGTTTTTCTTTTTATCTTTAAAGCCATCGCTTCGGTCATGTAAATTGGAATTGATTTCACTACAAACTCGTGCACTTCTATCTAAACATAACCTGCAACATAACCTAAAATTATCACATTGTCAATTGTAAGATTTCTCTGATAAACATACAAAGAATAAAAGTTATATTTTGTATTTAACAATTGTAATAACGTACTCGTTGTCCAAATTAACACACTACTCTACTATACTACTTTAAATAGTTTTATTATTGACTAAGAACATAGACCTGCCATGCAATGTCTTTTCGTGTCCTGTATTTTAGGAATTATCTAGTATCGTTCTTATAATGATCGATTCCATGCAACAAAGGTTCGAAAAGTTACATTTTTTTGTAAAATTACGAATTCGGTACAGAGCAAGATATTTTTCATAATTGCGTCTTTTAAATTAAATTCTAAATTTTTTTCATCTATTTAATTGTACCCGAACGGCTTCGTGCTGAAATAATGAAATGTAAATAAACAATTTATTTTCACGCGATTAATCGACATTTTAGTCATACGTATTTTAAAACTGAAACAGTCAACTATGTCCAGGTTTAAATTATTTGAATACAAATTTAGAATACAATTTATAAAAAGCTAAATATTACATCTTTGACCAGGTGTTTCGATCTATAGAGTAGAATCTGTAAACTTTTATGCATACGTTTCTAAAGATCAAAAGACATATAGGAAAGAAGCTGAGGATTTAATTTGAGAAAAACAACAGCAAAAGCTTGCAAATTGATTCTCTTAATTCCATTTTTTTGCAAATAAAAATTTGGTCAATTTCTGGACCTTAAAACACTAGCACTGAGTAGCAACGAAAAGGTGGAACTAATTTATGTTGCTATCCTTGTCACACGCTATTGCCCTCCTTGTCCACCGCGCGAATAAGTCTGTTCTTGTCGCACGCTGTTGCTCTCCTTGTCTTCCGCATTTACATGTTTGCCCTTGTCGCACGCTAGTGCCCTCCTTGTCTAAT
>NW_025110346.1:50863-71044 GCF_011392965.1 Frieseomelitta varia
CAAGTGGCTGTGCGCCTAGCGTCGAAGTCAACCGATATTCGATGTTAAGCAAACAGAGTGCGGAACCGCTAGGATGGGTGGGGACCATCCAGCCTAGCGAATAGTTACAACAACAACAAGCGTCTGGGGTAAGGAGTCGCCTGCCATCAGCCCCACTGAAGAGTCTAGGCAGCGACTCTGAGACGAAACGCACAACCTTTCCTCACCTTACCCACATCATCACTTCCTACATTATCCTCGCATTATCATCGCCATTTCAATCCCTTCAAGCTTGTAGCGACCTATAGTTCCTCGAGTACGAGTTTCGAACACCAATTTGCACAAGCCGCAAGTGGCTGTGCGCCTAGCGTCGAAGTTAATCGATATTCGATGTTAAGCAAACAGAGTGCGGAACCGCTAGGATGAGTGCCGTGTCCAGCATAGCGAGTAGTAGTTAGAACAACAAGCGTCTGGGGTAAGGAGTCGCTGCCATCAACCCCACTGATGAGTCTAGGCAGCGACTCTGAGACGAAACGCACAACCTTTCCTCACCCTACCCACATCATCACTTCCTACATTATCCTCGCATCGTCATAAACACTTTCAAGCCCTTCAAGCTTGTAGCGACCATTACACCTTCAAAATTAATACCAACGCCATCTACACAATCTTTCTGTCGAAAAGTACGATTCCTGTAAATCGACACCGCAAACTGTAAATTGTTATTCTATTTTTATTATCACTAGGGAGATGTTATTACCTTGTTTACTTGTTGATAGAGATGTATATATAGACTCCATTTTAGAATTAGTTAGTCATTCCTTAATTAACATTTGTAGAAAACAGTTATCTATTTTTGCTATAAACTTTATTGTTATATAATTTATTATAATTTATTAAAAGTTACTAAAGTCACGAAGTTCTTATTTATTTGTAGTATTATAATATTATCATCATAATCACTACAACCTCGTAAAACAGAGAAATTTTCGTTTACGAAAAAACCTAATTTAGCGAAATTAATTGTGAACTTGTGATTGTGTTACTCTAATTAGACCCTTAGCTTTCTTTTCATACACCATTTAACCCTTAAAATGCAAAAATAAGTATTTTTATAATTAATTAGTACCGCTGAGTTACCGCTAGATGGCGCCACCATGTCCATTTTGTGACAGTTCGCACTAATTAAGAGGAATAATTTACAAATTTTTTATATACTTCCTTAAAATTAGGCTCTCCGCTTTCTTTCTATGTGTGTTTTGTCCTAGAAAAACGTGTGTGTAAAAAGTTGAATTTTTTTTTCAATAGATCGAAGGATGTCTTTGTCGCACACTGTTGCTTTCCTTGTCTAGCGTCATTAGACAAGGAGGGCACTAGCGTGCGACAAGGGCAAACATGTAAATGCGGAAGACAAGGAGAGCAACAGCGTGCGACAAGGAGGGCAATAGCGTGTGACAAGGATAGCAACATAAATTAGTTCCACCTTTTCGTTGCTACGCAGTGCTAGTGTTTTAAGGTCCAGAAATTGACCAAATTTTTATTTGCAAAAAAATGGAATTAAGAGAATCAATTTGCAAGCTTTTGCTGTTGTTTTTCTCAAATTAAATCCTCAGCTTTTTTCCTATATGTCTTTTGATCTTTAGAAACGTATGCATAAAAGTTTACAGATTCTACTCTATAGATCGAATATGTAATTATTTAACTACTCGTAACTATAATTTTAAACCACATAGAATGCCAATTAATTGACATTAAAATAAATATTAAATAGATATCAAACAGATCTAAGAAATATTCGCAATAACTGTTTTCATACATATTTATTAACTTACATAAATTGCTATAATAATCTATAGATCGCTTTAAAAATACAATACATTGAATAAAAAACGTTCATTGTATATTTACAATTTATAAATTTAAATCTTGTACAATAC
The DNA here is from genome assembly GCF_011392965.1 of Frieseomelitta varia. NCBI lineage: Eukaryota > Metazoa > Arthropoda > Insecta > Hymenoptera > Apidae > Frieseomelitta > Frieseomelitta varia. Next base: position 52,780 of record NW_025110346.1, read on the forward strand.
GCAATTGCATCTCAAACAACGTACGTTCTTTTTCTTTTTTTTTTTTTATATTTAAAGAAATAGGTATATACAATGTCCAGAAGTGTTTTCTATAGTTTAATAAGTACAAAGAATTTATTAAAACTACATGACCAGTGCCGCATTAGCATATATTCGTATGCTTCATAGAAATCAATTGCAACATCCGTTAATTCCAATACTTGGATAATTTTTAATAAAGAAATCTTTACAAATGTAATAACCAATCAATGTAATCAATAAAAGTTACATTATAGAGAACAATACGACAATGGTCAAATACACATGACAATAATACTAATTGCAATACAGGCTGAAATATATTTCTGAGAATACAAATTTTTTTAACAATATCACAGTGTTGGTTTCTCGTCCGTTGGTTCCTCCTTTATGGGATGATTACACTCCATTAATGCAGGATTTGCCACAGCAATTATGTTGTCGCCCCGCGAAGCTATTACCTGCATTTGGATCAAATTGAGAGTTAAAGTTGACTTGATTGATAAATGTTCAATTACTCATTTTGTATTTACTTAAATTAACGTCACTGTGCATGTATTCTTATCATTTATTAATCAATAAATAATAAATTGATCTCAACTTTGCTACCTTAAGATTGAAATCACTTTCCTTGTCCGTGTTATCCGCTTCAGCTTCATTAGTGTCCTGCAAACGACGAATATTGTTAACTTCTATCAATCACGATACATACCCTACATTAGAGCAGTTCATTCGCTCACGTGTATCGATGAAGACTCCTCGTTCGAGAAGGAAAGTTGACTGTCAGAGTCGCTGATCTCCTCGATACTCGCACTGAACATACCATTGTTATTCTTCTTCCTCCAAACTGGACTAAAACAAATGCAAATGTCTGAACATCAATATATACTTGCAGAGTCGACAAAGTTTATGATAACACAATAACCAAGATTTTGGCGATAGAAACTTATGTATTTTATAGCACATTATCCATCTACGAAGGAGCATGGAGAGTATCGAGATCCATTTGAGCTCAAAGTAATCACCTTGAAGATCTATGTCTTCTGATTGTTGAGTTACTTATGTCCATTTCAGGGCAACGTAGATCCAACTCCTCCTAGAACAGTGAACTGCTACAGACAGTAGAAGGTGACAGATGTAACGTAGAGAATGAAAAACAGAGGAGAGCTGATAGCTATATTTGATCACTATATATACACAACTCGTAAAGACACCAGGAGCAAAGCATGGAGTCCCAACGAGTGTGGTTGAAAACAATTCGTTCTAGATGGTAATTTCATATTTTCTCGTTTTTCTAAAAATTTGTTAATTTGACAAACATAAAGGTATGCAAACAATTAGTGCGAAAGCCATGCATGTTACGCAAAAGCTATACTTGACCTTTTCCGCCTGTGCTTCACGTATATCAATTGTAGTGGTAGTTTACATGTTGCAATTGTTTACGTGCTGGGTGCATAGTTAGTTGTTAGCGTTCATGCGAGTGCAGCAGCTCGTTAATATGCCAACAATTCCAGATCAAATCACAACTATGGGAGTCCATCAAGAATTTTGGAATTATCATTATTTTCAAACTGTATATAGTTTTTCCAACTATTCGCAATACTTTAAAAAAATCGTCGATTTTATCCCGATTTTATTAATCATCACTTAATGATTTCCTTTAATTACTGATCATAAAAAATATACAAGTATTGTTTCAACTTATCTAGCAGTTGATATTGTGTACGTTAGAAGGAAGCTTTTTTGATCGTTTTTCTCATACTAAATTGATCGAATCTTTAAATAAGAATATTCAACATAATTTCCAATGTAATTTAGGTATTATGAAATCTTTCCTATCTAATTTTTTCATTAATCGTATAAACATAGGTCGCATTTAATTCATACGAAAATCCCTGACTTTGTCCCAAGTTTATGATGATTCTGAACTGGAATCACTTGTACATGGCTTATTATTATGGTCGAGGTGAGCTAACCTGCGTCGCATCTTCGTTCTCACCCTCAAGCTCGAGCTTTTGCCGCTTTGTACGCTCGGGTTCGTTTTCTTCGCCGTTCTCACGTGTTCTCGACACAGACAAACTAAAGCATTTCAAATATGAATACAATGTCCTGATTCAACTTCCAAAATTACACGTAAATATTTGATTCATCATTTTAAATCTTCAATCTTTTTTAAATTAATGAAAAGAATCGAGCACAAGTACAATTTTATCTTTATTTAAGAAAAACCGCACAAATATTTGTGGCTTTTTGTTACCTACTGCCTCTTTTAAATTCTATCACCTACATCGACAATACACCTTCGATATTTCCATCTTAAATAAGTTAACAATATTTTTGATAAGAAGCTGAAGATACTTACTAATGATTTTTTGAATAATGATACCCAGAATCTCTCACAACACGTCGGGCCAAAGGAAAAAGTTCATCTCTTCTAGTAAGTAGGGCAGGTACGAACCTGCATATTTGTGCAGCAGCCTCGTTCACTGACACCTCGTGCAGTGTCAGTGGTTTCTCCGGTTTCCTCTTACAGTCAAATCTCCCATAAATTGCTGCGTATTTTCGAATCTCCTCCATTCTACGTGGATCGCTATCGGGCATAGCCATTACCATCTGCAATTACAGTAAACACAATAGGATTGCATAAAATTGATAAAGATTTGTAAATCCTTGCAAACAAGTATAATATATATATATATATAAAAACGTGATATTTACTTCTAAATTTTTGCAAATCTTCTTCTTAACGTTATGAGGTTTTGGGTCCACGGGTCGAATGGTAGCTGCAAGTCTCTCAGCCGCCTCTGCAAGTCTTTGTATCTGAGATTGCAAGAGGGTCGGGGTGGGTTGCGTTGGACTCGCAGGTGCACCACCACCGCCACTAGGACTTGGCGTTGTACCGCTCCCGCAGGACGACTCGCATGTTCCTACCTGAAAGTAACAACATTTATCCAATTATGTAATTCGTTCACACGAAGCTATTGACACTAAAATTACCAAACTAGTCAAACTGATCGTTTGAATATATTCGTTTAGATATTTTATAAATATAAAACAGTGTATTTTTTTGAGACTTGAACGATTCTTCGTAAAATACATTAATGAAAGCTTGTCTACCCTATTGTATTCTAGTGATTTTCTGTTTCTTGTTAATTTAACGTCTCTATCTCATCTCTGATGAGAAATTTTATCCCTTAGTCGGAAGTTCTAATGTCAAAGGGGGCATTCCTCTGTAAGTGTTGAAAAATTTAATAATTTTCCTAATAAATCCTTTTCAAAAACCGTAGTATTATTTGAATTACAATTTCTTTCACAGTGTATTTAGTTGTTTTCATTGTACAGTGTTAATTCATCTTTTCTTGGTTCTATTTCGCCGGCAATGAAGGCACATTTGAAGAATCTGATGAAACATATGCAGATCTTTTGACTGAATACACTGAACACAGTTAGCTCTCGGGTAAGACGATCCGTTTTATTTTCACAAATTACTTGTTCAATTTTAAATCAAAGACGATAACAAAATTATTGTTTCTTGGCTTCTAATACATGAGAGAGTTACTTTGCTAAGATACTACAGGACGTGCACAAAAATCACCTTCTACTGTAACAAATCCAAGTAATTTCTTTTAATTTCTTACAGATTAGAGTACACTAATTTAATTCGAAATTAATAAAATTAGTTGTTTCTTATATTCTGATGCTTTGAAATAGGCTTTTCGCCTATCCTGTGCTTCTTCTGTATGAAAAAAAAAAAAAAAAAAAAAAAAAAAAAAAAAAAAATAACAAAGAAATTACGCTTATCTTCGCCTTAGCGTGGCCATCTCTTACCCTATGTCTATCAATCGAGAGATATACCTGTAATACGCCAGGACTGTGAGAAGTGGCGTAAGGCAGAGGTGTATTGGGGCTTGGACTTTGTCGAAAGGTCGTCGAGGCCACCGGTGCTGTCACACTTGTAACGGATACAATGGGGCTGGTGCTTCTGCATGGTAACGGTGTTAGGGACACGTGCGACGAAACGTAGGGCGTAGGAGTTGGTGTTTGCGTGGTGGTCGCGAAGCCTTGAAGATTCTGCACTTGCGGCCTAGGGCTCACGCAGGGGAATCCAATGCCAGTTGGAGCTTTGCACCCGGCTGTCGTCGGCACCACTGGCGTTTGGAAAAGCGCTGTGAGAAAAGAAATTTTGATCGATCCATTAATCGTCTTAAAATTAACTTTCTGACTTGTCGTAAGATGGAGAATATCTGTGCTTCCGATAATGGAACCTTTCTTTTTTTTTTTTTCATTTTCTTTTTGTTTTTATTGCGTTCATCTCGTACGTTTCTTTACTCTCTTGCAATTACGTTCCGAACTGAATTTCAGACATTTAAGAATTCGATATTGTGGTACTTTACAAGGATTTGTGAGCCACTCTTGCAGAGCTTTCTGAAGTCGTCTGACGTGGAGGGGCTTGCTTGCCATACCAACGAGCGCCATAATTTCTAGAAATTCCTCTTCTCCGGCGTCACACAATTGTTGCACGTCGTCACCGCCTGTAACAGTTCGATCTTTCTCTTTTTTTTCTTTCTTTTTTTTTCGCACGAATTACGGATGATCTTACAAAATTGAAAGGTTTCACTGTTTTATGGTATTTTATGGTAACGTTAGAACTGACCGAGTGTCACACTAACTAGAGTGTAATATTTGTGACAAGGAAATTAAAGTGCAAGGTACAAGAAAAAGATTTCATTAGAAACTCGAGTGTCTAAAAAAAGATATACTGTTACAAGTACATATAAAATTTCCGTGGAAAATTATAAATTGGTCACTTTGATCACTTTGGTAGTTCTAGTGTTAAATTCTTTTCTTTTTTTGAAATTATCGAAGAGGAATTATTACTGTTCGTTACCCATTTCCAGAAGTGTATCGTAGTAGCTCAACAGAGACGCACGCTGCATCACCCTGTACAATTGAAGTTCCGCTTCATTCTGAGGTACGGACGTCTGCACCACTAAATGATTCACGAAAAAAAGATTCATTGAGAGGCAACGTTTGGCTCAATTAGACAAAGCTGGGACAACAATTGTCCGATTCATTCCATAAAAATTCCAACGACTCATTGTACAAATAACGAATAGATAATATCAATATGATAAAATATAATAAATAACAAATCATTAGATGACCTTTTTGAGAAGTGGATCAAATTTTGTTTATTATTTTTTTTAATATTAGCTCGTGGGTCACTAAGTCAGTGGCGTCACTTGAAAGGGGGGAGGGGAGGATGGTAAAAAATTATTTTTTTTTTTTTGGTTCTCACTTTCATAATCCTCTAAAAAGTTTACGTTTCCTTTTTGTTTCACAACTTTTACTTTCGCAAGTGAAGGGCAAAAAATAAATGTCGACGTCAAAAAATTGATATAAAAGGGGTGGCATCGTGCCCAGTCACCCCTGCACTATACATTAGATGTATATACTTTGTTTCTTAATATTTTTCATCGTCTCTCTCTTTTATTATATAAAAAACTAGCAAAGCTACCCATTCTGAGAATGGGATCTAGCGTGTTTCTTAGTGTTTATTACATCTATTTAATCGTATGCACTGTATAAAATTTTTGGACACAAGTAACTCGTATATAACATTCAAGACTTAAAATACCTATATGTATACATAACAAGTCGTGAATCCTCCATAAAACACAATTATGCATTTATTTTTCACTTTTAAGCTCTAACCGAACACGTGTAATTTTCTGAATATTTTTTGAAAAGAGGGGAGAATTATTTTCGAAAAATAATTAAAATTCTTTTATATACATGACGATAGAAGTTTATAAAAATCAACGCGTGAGTCATTTAAAAAGCATGCGTGGGTCGGTGTCGGACTCGTAGGTCCGCCATCATTGATCTATAGAGTGAATAAGATTGTTAAGAATTTACAAATGGGACAAACGGTCAAATTCGATCCTTCGCGCAAAGACACAGCTCTCAGCTTGCTATTAATCCTTCGAAAGTCGCAATTACACAGCAACAGAAGAATGACGAAACAAAGAAAGGAGAGCATTAAAAATATTCTCCGCGATGAGAATAATTCACGTTCTTCGGGTCGGACCCCCGATGACTCGCCGAAAAATAATTTCCCGGCGCGTATCGACGTATCGACGAAAGGGGTGAATCGGTTGATCGATCGGTTCTATTGGCGAGTCCGGTTGGCCGAGCCGATTCCGGAGCTCACCTGAGCGGAGGAGAGCTCGCCACTCGGACACTATGCGGCAGACGGCCGAGCCGCCAGGGTGTCCGACTAGTTTCTTGCAAATTTCGAGGAACTGCGAGAAAAAGCGGCGTGCACACACGTACAGCGTATAAATTAATACCGGTAACCGCTGGCATGGCATCGGACGTCGTTCTTAAAAGAAAGGAGGAGACGGGGGAACAGGAAAGAAAGAGAGACAGCGACAGAGACCGAGAAAGAGTGAGAGGATCGAGTTGTGTGTGTCCCTTCGGGAAGAAAACCTGCGGCGTGGAGGCGCGACGAGGAGGAATGGATAGAAATTAAAACAAAGGGAAGAAAGACAAAACGGAAGATGAACCGCGGGAGGAAACGAGAGAGGAGAGGAGCAACGACAGAAACGAGGAGGAGGAGGAGGAGGAGGAGGAGAGAAAAAGGGAGATATTTAAGGGATGAGTAGAGAGAGGACGATGGAAAGATGTAGAGAGAGAGAGAGAGAGAGAGGGAGGGGAAAAAAAAGAGAGCGACAGGAAGCTAAGAGAGAACGATAGAGAGAAGAAATGCAGAAGGAGATACGGAGCAATACGGGTAGAGCCGGGCCCTGAAAAACCTGGCCGTCAGGTCTTATTACGAACCTGAGGCCCGGTCTCACGCTTATATACACCGACCGAGATACGAGTAAGTCCCTGACAGCAGCGGGGTGACTCGTTCCGCGAGATTTTTCTGACGTTGGCCCCTGCAGCCACGGGGACCTGAACCCACCAAAGGGGATATGTGGATCTTTCTAATGAGGCGCCGATCTCTCACTCCCCCGACAACCGCGCGCTCTCTTGCGCGAGTTCCATCTTCGATGGACTCGCTCACGCGAACGCCGCCTGGCGCAACGTGCGCTGTTTAATAATAAATTACGCGCAGAAGGTGAAAGACGTTGTTTGTTTAAACATTGGGCGCATTGTTACCGAATTCTGAACCGTGTTTGAAATCAGGATTGAAAATATTAATTTCACCGTTTTCCATTGAGGGGGAAACGAACGATTTCGTCAGATATTTGTTTCACAATGATATGCAAATCTATCGTGAATCCATCACATCGTTGTTACATATCAATATCTATAATTACAAGGGATGAGAAGTTTCTTTGACATTGGAACTATCGACGACCAAGGCGTAAGATTTCCATTCAGGGACGTCAAAGTAAAAAAATAATAGTGAAACTTTGTACTATAGTACACAAGCCATTAATTATGTACCACGCGAGAAATCATTTAAATCTCTAAAAAAAAAAAACACACTGTTTCACGTTTTGTTAAATATGTAAATAAATAATGAATTGATCAGTTTGACCGCTTCGGTGGTTCTCCAAGTATTAAAATAACGCTATGTAGAATTCAAGTATGTGTTCAAGTATGTGTTGAGATTATTTTTTCCAAGTAATAAATCATTTATCTCTCTCTCTCTCTCTCTCTCTCTCTCTCTCTCTCTCTCTCTCTCTCTCTGGAAATCGAAATATTAACTATATATAAAATCGATTTGATTCAAACTCGATCGGAAGGAGAACGAAAGTAGCGTTACATTAACGAGAATAGCCATTTAATATAAAACTAAGAATTTCATTGTCGAAAGGCCACTCGCAGAATTATTAAATAAGCATATCTCGGGATGTAAAATTTTACCGCGCCTTGTCGTCTTATGACATTTTGCAACTTAATTCAAATCTTCTTTGAGTTTCCATTAACTTTTTCATACATACGTTCGTATGTATGTATATACATAAAACGTACGTTTTTACCATCGTCCGCCTGTACTTTTTACTATTTTTACATCCCATCCGAGCATTCTTGAAACACTCCCGAGTATTCTTTCGATCTTCTTTGCAATTAGCTTCTTCGACAAGCTACAGTAATAATGAGATACCGATAACGTTCGTATAAAATAAACGAAAGCCAGACGTGCTTTACAGTATCGAGTGTGTTTTATGTGCCATTCGTTAATTAAACATGAGCGATTTTTACACGCTGTGCGTTCGTCTCAAATATTCATGAGGCCTTTGATCACGCGGAAATCAAAATCAACAATGCCCAATCGATGAGAGTGATTCGTACATGATTTATTGTCCATAAATTTATCAACAACTTCTTAAAAAAAAAGAAAAAAAAAAACGAGCAAATACAAAAAGGCACGAAAGGCAGCTCCTGTTTCTCTTTCATTTCTTTTCAACTCCTCTTATCAAGGAGTAATCTCTTCCATTGCGAAACTTTAATTGATCAAATTAAGGGAAACTGCGAAACGAAGAAGAAACGCTCGTTTAAAAGTAAATCAGATCTCGGTTCTCCCCTTGGAGTAAATAATTTTGCGAGGAATTCCTTTGGAAAAAAAGTAGTCTTCAAAAATTTCAATGTTTCATATTTAATTCGAGCCGAGTCTCGCGAATTTACGAGTTCGAACAGATTCGTTCAGCTCCAACAGACTGTTAAATTTCACTAATGTGTAAAATATCGTCATTCTCTCTATCTCAGTTTCTTTCTACATTTTTCCGAATTAATTCCATTTTGTATTTCATTCTTTCACAGATGTCGATCTCCATATCTATATATAGAGTCTTGTATCTATAATGACGGATACTTTTATACGTCGTCGTGATAAATGGGGATCCCTCGAAAATCACAGAATCGGTATTACGGATATCGGTATTTTTAGGTTACTATTCGATTACGTTTGATGAAACCGAAATGATGCGAATATCGGTATGATGCTATCAAAACGATGTTAGGTCGGTAGATGTATTTCGGTATAACCGGTAAATAAAATATTAATATATTAGAAAAGGAAAAGGAGACAATGATCAAATGTTTTCATAAAGCTGATAGTAAATTCGATGACGCTTATACACGTATCCTTTATTATTTCTAATACTAATTTATCGTTGTATCTCCATACAATATCAGCCACGATACTCTTACTTAATTTTAAAAGATGACCGATTTCTCGATACGGTTTTCCTTTTTCTCAGTGAAAAATAACTAATTGTCGTACGTCGATAAATCGAAAGAGGAGTTGAAACAACGATTAATCGTAGAATGGAAGAATATTCCGCTAAATTATTTAAAAAAAATTACTGGAAATATGCCTAAGCGTCTGCGATATATTATATATTATATATTGAAGTTAGGGGCTACCTAATAAAATATTAATTGTTGTTTATTTTAATAATTTTTCAGGTTCAAATGTCTGAACATTTTTGCCACGCTACATTTCGACATAGTTCTGTTTATTGTTCGATATTAAGAAAAGTATGTGCAATAAATAAATAAAATTTACGTTACTATAAACTATAATGAATGTTCTATTATATTATTAAAAAATCAATCCAAATTCACTATTATAAACAATCGAAATCCACAACGATATTTTGAATAGCACGATGTCCGAATATTAACAAGAGTCACTGTACGTAGAAAATGAGAAATGTGTCCTCGTCAGTAAAGCGGTACCGTACCGGTATGTATTTCAGTATTTTTACCGTTGATGGACATCAAATACCGATAAAATACGTATGAAAATACCGTCTTGTACCGGTATTAAAACCGATTTCCCAAATAGCGGTTATATTACGATTAATATGGGAGCAAATACCGGTATAATACCTAAACCTCACCAATATATCGGTTTCAGTCTCTGAGTGTAATACCTAAACCTCAAAATATTTCGGTTTTCAGTCTCTGAAGCATCGATTCGATAGAACCGAGGGAGAAACGGATAATTCGGCTCATTGTAATCAGGCAATGGTAAGGATCCTCTCTCGCCTCGATCGAGTAGAGTAGCTACTACCTCTGACCGACAGTCTAGGACAGGCGGTGCATTTACATAACAACTTTTTTGGCACGGTATAATCGTTTTTGTCAGCGGGGAACACGTACGCGAGTCGGAGGCAGAGTCGTCACGGCATAGCATCCAATACCGCGCGCACCAGGGACGCGCTAAGAAAAACCTGATCCTACCCGTGGCCTCCTCAGCCTTCCTGGGAACGAGTGCGTGCACGCTGCCACTTCGCCACCACCGAGACTTTTCTTCCTCCGTTTGCCCACCGTGTTCACCGTCGGTCGTTCCGTTTGCTTTTCAACCCAGCAAATTCACGGGTCGCACTCTCGTTCTCGGATGATTTGACTCGTCTCGTTTCTTTCTCCCTTTCTCTCCCCCTCCCCCACCCCTTTGCGCGACTTGCTGTTCGAATTTCTGTGGGAAAATCTCCACGATTAAATCCGACATTTTTTTTTTTTTCGAATTAAGTAATAAACAGCCAGCTCTGATCCTCGATTCTTGTCGTCTCGCTGATAACAATTGATAACAAAAGGAAAAATTCAAGAGACAGAGTGTCTCGAGAGTCATCATCGATCGGCGTGGCCGTGTTGCAACAGCGACGTGGAAGAGAAAGAGAGATAGAGAGAGAGAGAGAGAGATAGAGGAAGAAGCGACGTTTCCCTTCGGGAGTACCGTCAAACGCTTCGAGGAGAATCGATAAGTCTAACGTAATAGATAAGAGAGGAGACTCGCAGGAGACGAGGAAGCGCGATGGATGATGCGGGGATAGGGGGAAGGATTAAGAAAATAGCCGTTCGATGGAGAACGGCGTTACAGTTTTACGGAGCAGAAGCGAACTTTCTATCGCGCATGTCTAAAGCTAATATAAGAAAACAACAACTGGCAAGTAAGTCGTACGTTAGTCTACGTGTCTTCGCGCGTACCTACTCGTAACGTATATATGGGAATTTAATTAAATTAGAGCAGAGTTGCAAATAAACTGACGATCTCTAAAGTCTGAGATTCCTCGTTGCAGTCGTGAAGCATAGGGTGACATGGGGACAATTGATCTTTTGATGAATTAACGTGGAATTGGGTATTTGACAAGAGTCCATGTAGCAATCAAAGAACGCTTTAGGCAAACAATATAAATTTGTAAGTCGATTCCACGAGAAGACGACGACTGTATTATATCGTTAATGAAATTTTCTATTTCTTTCTTTTTTTTTTTTTGCCTAAACTTCATCCAGTTTTGTTTGATCAATCTATCTATACACGAAGGAGGTAACGAACGAAAAAGGAACAGAAAAAAAAAAAGAAGAGGAGAAGGAGGAAGAAGAAGAGAAGTTAGGAGGGGCTAGGCAGAGAAAGAAGTGATAGAAGCGGGTTAGAAGCAGCCATCAGCAGATGAGGGGGGGTGGTCGAGGGTAAAAGACGTTCGGTTAGACGTGGTCTAAAAGAGAAGAGAGACGAGGGTGAGAGCTGAACGAGTGCTATAGCTTCTTTGTTCGATAGCTCACGGGTGCGGACGCTCTTCCGATGCTACGCAAAAACGAGTCTAGTTTCTTAGAAGCGGCCGTTCTCGCGCGGCACCACACACCAGTGCCAGTGGAGGCAGGCAGTGGTGGCGGCGGCGGCGGCGGCGGCAGCGGCAGCAACAGCAGCAGCAGCAGCAGCAGCAGCAGCGGTTAGTATTTCGCTTTTTACTGGCATTGTAATCAAGGAAGGGTTAGGTGAGTTTTTGTCTAGTGCCTCTGCCGCCGCTTGGACAAAACACCGGACAGATGGACTGAGTCGCCGTTTCGATCCCCCTACCTTACCTTTCTGTCCCCTTCTCGCTACTCTCCCGCCCCTCCGCGCTTTATCTAGTTCGCGCTGAAGCTTTTCCCTTCTGCTCTTCTAGCTGCCTCTCCGCTTTTCTTCATCTTCTTCTTCCTCTTCTTCTCCGCTGGTCCACAGCCTCTCCCCTTGGTTTCTTGGTTAGGTTGGCCCACTCCTCCTCTCCTCCCCCCCCCTCCATCCTCCTTGGCTATCTACCGTTCCCGTCCAACAGCCCCTCTTTTTATCCTTCTAGTCTTACTAGGCATCGTGCGCCACCCCTTCTTCGTTCTTCTCCTTCTGCCTCTCTCTTCTTCTTCTTCTACGTCGGCTGGCTATATCTGCCAGCTTTACCTTACCGTTTTCGTTCCCTGCAGTTACCCTCCTCAGCTCCTCCCCCTGATATATACGAGCACCAGGCACCGGGCTCCTCTAGGATACTATTTTACTTATCCCCACTTTTTGCACATGCTCTCTCTCCTACCGACGAGGTGAACTCTCCTTCGACGAGGAGGCAGGAAAAAACTAATTTGCTGGTCAACGATCACTGGCAACTGAAGAGAGAGAGAGAGAGAGAGAGAGAGAGAGATGATGCTAGAATGCCAGGGGGAGAACGTACAGAGGATATTTTAACGAGGGAAACGAACGATTTCTTCGGGTTAATTGTTGCCGGTGGATCTTTGGCTGTTAGGTGGCGCGTAGGTCTTTTTTTTTCTTTTTCATTTTCGACTTTGTTTTAGTTTAATTAGGGAGAAGTTGTCATGATACTTGAGTCTAAAAGTATTCTTCGCAAATCCTCAGGAAAATAGAAAGTAATTATCCTTTTCTTAATCTTACAATGACCTTATGATATCGTATAACTTGATCAAACGATCAACTATAATTCTATAGTTATATAAGTCTATAGTTCTTGTTACTTAACTTATATAGTTATATAAGTAAGCATATAGTATAAGTATAAAACTAATTCTATAGTTTTATATATATATATATATATATATATATATATATATATATATATAAAATTCTATAGTTCTATTCTGTATAATTTTGTATAATTCGTTAGCAGAAGCTTCGATCATACTCTCCTATGACATTATAAAAGTAAGGGATACGGCTCCGATTATTTATTTATTTCCGACGTTGTTTTAATTTAATTAGGAACAAGTTGTCACGATAATCGTTGATTGAAACAATGCCTTGAATTCTAAAAATTATTCTCAGCAAATACTCAGGCAAATAAAAAGTAATTATCCTTTTCTTAACCTTACAATGACCTTATGATATCCTCTAACTTGATCAAACGATCAACTATAATTCTATTCTGTATAATTCTATAGTTATACAAGTCTATAGCTCTAGTTACTTAACTTATATAGTTATATAAGTCTGTAAGCATATAGTATAAGTATAAAACTAATTCTATAGTTTTATATATATATATATATAAAATTCTATAGTTCTATTCTGTATAATTTTGTATAATTCGTTAGCAGAAGCTTCGATCATACTCTCCTGTGACATTATAAAAGTAAAGGATACAGCGCCGATTATTTATTTTTTTCCGACGTTGTTTTAATTTACTTAGGAACAAGTTGTCACGATAATCGTTGATTGAAGCAATACCTTGAATTCTAAAAATTATTCTCAGCAAATCATCAAGCGAATAGAAAGTAATTATCCTTCTCTTAACCTTACAATGATCAAACCTTATACTTGATCAAACGATCAATTATAATTCTATTCTGTATAATTCTATAGTTATATAAGTCTCGTTACTTAACTTATATAGTTATATAGTTACATAAGTCTGTAAGCATATAAGTATAAGTATAAAACTAATTCTATAGTTATATATATATATATATATATATATATATATATATATATATAAAATTCTATAGTTCTATTCTGTATAATTCTGTATAATTCGAGTCGTTCGTTAGCAGAAGCTTCGATCATAACCCCCCCCCGGTGACATTATAAAAGTAAGAGGGTGCAGCGCCGCCAGTGTGTCGATTGGAGCCACGGTGATGAAAACCAGGCATTGTAAATAGGTTATATTCGGGGGTAGAAATACCTCGGTCGACATTGGTTGGGTACCGTTTTTAAGCACGCCAGGGTGGGGCCCGAATTCCATTCCCCTTGCAACGGCCAACCTCCGTCGCTTTTCCATCCCCTACTGTTTAAAACTTCTCTCCCTCCCTTAAGCGCATTTTAAAGTATGGTCGGCCGATTTTGTGCCCGCATACCGCGCCATCGAGAGGGAGAGGAAAAAAAAATGGCAGTCCGTTAAAATCGCAAAACACCCAGGACTTTATTTGGTACGAAGGCGGGATGAACCTTGTCGATCAGGCTGTCGAGTGCGATATGCTACTTACACGTCGTTTTATTCACGGCGCGTCCGAGGTGTATCGTTCGAACGAATTGCACATTTTTCGAAAGTTATTCGAATAAATTAACAATTTGACGAACGAGACAAACTGTACTCGGTGCGGTGGTATTACGATATAAATAAATACAAAATCTGTTCGATAAGTAAAGCTAATTGCTAATAGGATTGTTATTATATTAAATGCAATATATTTGAAGTTATTGCAACATGGATTTCTCTTTTATTTATTTATGATCCAAAGATGTTCGTGGTGGTTGAATTTACTGAACAGTTTGGAATTACCAACGATTAAAGCATAAAATTTTCATTAGAGACATTGAAGACACAGAAAAATAGGGAAATTTTGTAATACTTTATAATGGCGTATGTGTTTTTATTTATGTATTTTACGAAAGGTTATTTAAATCGTTAAAAATACACTGTTTCGTGTCTATAAAATGTCTGACAAAAATTATAAATTGGTTCGTTTTGACCACTTTGGTAGCTCTAGTGTCAAGTTCATCGATGCCAAAAATAAACGTCTACCAACGCGGTTTGAATAAAACAAAAGGAATTGCAAAAACAGCTGTGACGTATGTTCGCGAATCAACGAAATATAAAATATCTAAGAGAGATGGGCCAACGGTTGTATATTTTTACCTACGATTATAATGTTAATTCGTAGACTACGGTTCTGAAAAAAATTCCCTTCGTTTTTGAAAGCATCATGTTTCAGCGTTGATAAAAGTGACTGCACCAATATTTCCATAGGAATTAGCAAAATTCGACGAGTGCATTGGTCTGACAAAATACGCGGCTTTTTCCCTTATTTCTCTCTTTGCAGCTTCTGTAAGGAAAATTCAATTCGCCAGGTTTTAGTTTGTGTTCAATTCTGTAAGGACAGTTGGAAGTCGAATTGAAGTAGCTGCCACAAATACAAAACGCGTGCAAATGCAAACATTTCTCGAGATTTTGATAGCGAAACGAATGAGATAACGATCATATCTGACGGCTCGAGGAATTCTGGTCTGATGCGTTTCTTCGACATTCGGCGGAGAGTAACCGGAGAGTAACGAAAAAGAAGATACTTAATCTAAGTTTCTGTTCGGAGAAACGATGATCCGTCCTCCGTTTGCGGTATGGCGCAAAAATAGACAATCCCGAGACCGAGAAATAAAATGCAGAAACTGACGGTGAACAAAATGAAAGAGTTCGGAGGTCGACCAAAAAGATTCGGCGGCCAACGTAACGAAAACAGATTGAATAAAAAGCCGCACGACAGGCTTCCACCGAATAAACAGGATAAATCTGGATTCCTTCGCAAATAGCGATGAGTTTAACGATATACTTGCATAATAATCGTTTTTGCACCGTGTGTCCCTCCTACCTGAGCGCGGGCCCAACTGACCGAATCGACGTCGTGAACGCGTACCAATCAAATGCTTCGGTAGAGATGAATTTAAACTGTTACAATTTTATTGAAAAGAAAAAAAGGAAAAAAAATTGTAAAATTGACGATAAGTTTTACATAGATAACTTTGAATTTTAAAGCCTGAATTTTATTTAGTTTCAAAATGCATCGTACGTTTAGAATAATCTAAGGTGTTTTATATAGATAACTTTAAATTTTAAAGCCTGAATTTTATTTACTTTCAAAATGCATCGTACGTTTAGAATAATCTAAGGTGTTTTACATAGATAACTTTTAATTTTAAAGCCTGAATTTTATTCACTTTCAAAATGCATCGTACGTTTAGAATAATCTAAGGTGTTTTATATAGATAACTTTGAATTTTAAAGCCTGAATTTTATTTACTTTCAAAATGCATCGTACGTTTAAAATAATCCAAGGTGTTTTATATAGATAACTTTTAATTTCAAAGTCTGAATTTTATTTACTTTCAAAATGCATCGTACGTTTAAAATAATCCAAGGTGTTTTATATAGATAACTTTTAATTTCAAAGTCTGAATTTTATTTACTTTCAAAATGCATCGTACGTTTAAAATAATCCAAGGTGTTTTATATAGATAACTTTTAATTTCAAAGTCTGAATTTTATTTACTTTCAAAATGCATCGTACGTTTAGAATAATCTAAGGTGTTTTACATAGATAACTTTTAATTTCAAAGCCTGAATTTTATTTATTTTCAAAATGCATCGTTTAGAATAATCTAAGGTGTTTTACATAGATAACTTTTAATTTTAAAACCTGAATTTTATTTACTTTCAAAATGCATCGTACGTTTAGAATAATCCAAGGTGTTTTACATAGATAACTTTTAATTTCAAAGCCTGAATTTTATTTACTTTCAAAATGCATCGTACGTTTAGAATAATCTAAGGTGTTTTATATAGATAACTTTTAATTTCAAAGCCTGAATTTTATTTACTTTCAAAATGCATCGTACGTTTAGAATAATCTAAGGTGTTTTATATAGATAACTTTTAATTTCAAAGCCTGAATTTTATTTACTTTCAAAATGCATCGTACGTTTAGAATAATCTAAGGTGTTTTACATAGTTAACTTTGAATTTTAAAGCCTGAATTTTATTTACTTTCAAAATGCATCGTACGTTTAGAATAATCCAAGGTGTTTTACATAGATAACTTTGAATTTTAAAGCCTGAATTTTATTTACTTTCAAAATGCATCGTACGTTTAGAATAATCCAAGGTGTTTTACATANATTTTAAAACCTGAATTTTATTTATTTTCAAAATGCATCGTACGTTTAGAATAATCTAAGGTGTTTTACATAGATAACTTTTAATTTCAAAGCCTGAATTTTATTCACTTTCAAAATGCATCGTACGTTTAGAATAATCTAAGTTTTATATAGATTTTAATATATGTAAGGATGGGTAAGTGAAAATGCTATAATATAAATTATTATAGTAAATTGAAAAATTTTTTTTGTGATTGAATCTACAATGAAATTTGAATAATAAAGCCTTTACAACTACCCTTGACCTGTGAAATTTCAACGTGTGAACTTTTTTTCGCCATTTTATCGCAAGCTTTGAATATTAAGCGCAGATAAAGAAAATCACTTTCGTCTAAGTTTTCAAAGTTAAACAAGTTGGCGATAAAAAGTCGTACAGCAATTTTCGAAGGATCGTTGTAAAAGAGAGGCGGGAAATTTACAAATTCATTCAGTCGTGAAAAGAACTTTTCAGCCTTTTTATAATTACAGCAATTTATAGCACTTTCGAGAACAAAAGTGTTCTCACTTTGCTATTTATTACATATTGCAAAAACATCCTAGAACAAAACGATGTATTTTGAGAATAAAGTATTTTGAAATGAGTCCAAGTTTATTACTATACAATTTTTTTTTTTTTACGAAATTATAACAGTTTCAATATTTAGCATATTAATAAATGAAATCTATTTCATATTCAAATATTTAGTATATTAACAAGAGTCACCTCTTTTGTTTTCAATTATTTCCTGTAATTAAAAGAAAACATTCAAAGCAATTAATTTTACAAAGATCTTTCTCTAAAAAAAAAAAAAAGAAAATTTCAAAATATCAATGCAGATAGAAGGCGCGTAATGATCGCATAAAAAAAAAAATGTCTGAATCTCGTAAACCTTGGAAGGAGCGTTTCCCACGGGCATCCTGTGAATATAAGATTTTTTTGGCAAGTTTTTTCTCAGGCCCAGCGAAGACGAAGCAAAGGGTTATAAGCAAAACATCAAGGGCCAATTTTTTTTTTTTTTTTTTAAATGAAAGCGCTCGCCACTTTTTAGTCTGACCCGTTCAACCTTTACACACAGCGTTTCAACTTCTGCTCTTTACATTTATCTCACGTTTATGTTACCTATCATAGAATATATTCATAAGGATTAGATTTGACATTGCAATTGAAAATCGTGCGATTCTAAGTGGCTCTGTCAAATTGCTTCGGCTTGGAGCGCCCGTTAAAATTATCTTGAAACTATTTCGAGAACGAATCGTAATTAATAAAAATAACAATGAAAAGAAAATAAATTAGTTCAAATAGCCACGATTGTTTTTTTTTTTTTTTTTTTTTTCTAGTAA
>NW_025110346.1:71903-74509 GCF_011392965.1 Frieseomelitta varia
TTCTAGTAACCTAGTACGAAGCTGTACGCGCTGCGGGAAAAAAGACACAACAATAACGAGAGTAACAACAACGTTTTACTTTCTCGTCGAAGAATATGTCCCGAGTGAAAAAACAAAACGAACGAAAAAAAAAAAAAACACAGAGAGAAAAAGGGAAAGAAAAAAGGGAAAACGACAACTCCACGGTTTCCATCCGGTGTTCATCCGACTTCAACAACATTCCAGCCGCAACGTAACACTAAAGCCGTCCAAACAAAAAGAAAGACGCGCGCGAAAGACGAGCAAACGAACCAAGTGTACACCGCGCCCGTATATACGTTTCCCGCCACCCAGCCGCCTCTTCTTCTTCTTCACCCTCGGATAGCAAGGTTGAAGACTGATAAAAACCCGGCAGAAAAACTTCTCTATCATAGGGTTGGGGGGAGGGAGAGATACCGACGGGGCTGAGGGTGGAGGGAACAGTGGCTGAGGCAAAAACAGCCTGAGAAAGGAAGAGATCAGATAGAACGTCGAGTAACCCGCGAAGAAGAAGGGAAAAGAAAGAGGGAGCACGCGGTTCCAGCGGAAGAGAGGAGGAAGAGACAAAGAATTCTTTTCGAGCTATTTGCTTTTTTTCCCCTCTCCTCTCTCTCTCTCTCTTTCTCTGCTTCGTTTTTCTGGGTCAGGCCTCTTCCTCGAGTCTTTTTTTTTTTTTTTTCTCCATCGTCAGACTGATGGAAAGGGTGACGGGATATGCATATGTTCGAGGAGAGAAGAAGGAGGGCCGGGCGAGTGGGTCCGGCTGGATGAATGATTTGTATTTCGTACGTATTTTATTCTAGTTAGGATGCTCTTCATGGGAGAGTGTTGGATCGACAGGTAGAGCGGCGAGGGCGCGACCGTGCATCGCTTTTCGGGATTATATCGTTTAGAACAAGAAGGGAGAGAAAAGAAGAAGAAGAAGAAAAAAAAAGTGAAAGAGTACGGGGAAAGGGATTTGAGCGTTCACCCCTGACGGACTTCGTCCCTGTTAATTTATTCGTAAACGAAATAAAGAACGAGGAGGGGAGGAATTCCTCCCTTGTGGGAATATTCCGGATCCTTCGTTATGACGGAAGATCGAAATTGGCCTCGAAGTTTTGACAAACAAGCTCACAGCGACCTGATTGTCCCAGCGATAGAAACCTCGAACTAGCTATCATCTTATTGTACAGGGGCTCTGGCATATCTCTATCCGCTCAAGTCTCTGAATTTTTTCAAACGAAAATTGAAGTTCGATCTAATTGAAAGTTAGATATCGAGACACGGCACAAATGTGGCAATGTCTGTATTATGGAAAAATACCGATTGATCGATTGTCGTCGAAAGAAAGAAAGAGAATTTCGTATGTTATCCTCGGCACGACGGCAGTTCGTTTTTAATATTTCATAAATGTCCACAACCGGCAGATATAATACCACATGTATTAGCAGCGTGTACGCAGCTGCTTATTTTAACGAACTCTTTCATTCCGCTCGTGTGTACTCTGCACGTCTTCTGAACGAGTTTTCTATGCATACGTCTGCTGCCGACGTTAAAGGGATGCCTGAATGTAATCTGAATACGATCGAGAAATCGTGCGATCCGTGGGTGGGTGCACTCGAATACGGGCTAATTCGAGTAACAATCCGGAACGGAGAAGCAGAATGATTCGTGAAGATGATTTGTGACGATATGGAAGGGGCGTAAGGGCCCCTTTCGTGCGCAAGACTCTTTGAAAATGAAAATTCTACTTGTAAAAATTAAGAGGGAAGAGACGAAAAGTTAGATTTGATTAAAAAAAAATCGGAAGATTAATTTTTCTTTCTAACCGTGTCAAACATTAATCTTTCACTCTTTCGACACTTTCTTAACCATTGTAATAAAATTCATACGACTCAAAGGTAAAATAATTAGACAGGAATTAATTCAAATACAACAATTTAGAAATCACTCGATCAATCTCATTCCCCCCCGGGTAATTAATATTTATATTTATTTGCTCGAATAAGGAAACCTACTGGACAGAAATTCTCTTCTACGTAGTAATGAAACTGACGAATCGTTCAATTTCATTTTCGTTAAATTATCAATTAAAAAGCGTCTATACACGTGTACTGTACAACGTGCGCTATCGAACAAAGTGAAATTAACTGTTCATTCGTTTAGACGAAGGAGATAATTTTAAAATAAAGGGAACTGGCAGGATTGGCGGCGCGAGCTAGGCCACTGTCGTGGGGGACGCGTTTAATTTGGAAAAGGAAAAAGAAAAAAAAAAAAAGAAAAAAAAGAAAAAATTGTTGGCTCCATAAGTTCTAAGTAAGCGCGGGGAATCCGGCGAACTTGCCGCAAAAAAGTTGAATAATTTTTTGCTAAGTTGCATAGCGACGGAGCAGTGAGCAAGAGTGGGCACGTTTTTACACGCGAGTATTCGGCCTCGAATTTATGGCGCACCGAATTATCCCGGTGTTTCGAATAGGCCGCCACTGGCATACTAATTCTAAGCAAACAGGGCCGTTCGATTTATTTGAAATTAAAAACGCGAAAACACACGCGTGCCGTTCCTCCCGTCACTTCGACCGGACAAGAAAGTGTGTGGCCAAAAAAAA
>NW_025110346.1:74776-105998 GCF_011392965.1 Frieseomelitta varia
AAAAAAAAAAAAAAAAAAAGAAAAAAAGAAAAGAAAAAAAGAACCAGAAACTGAAAAAAAAACAACTTGACCTAACCTTTCGATTCCTCGAGAATTACGAAACGTTCGGCCGACGAAAAAAAAAGCAGTGTACTTTGGAACCTTTCAGTATACGAAGATCTACTGTCCGAATGTTCCATTTATTCGGACACAACGCGCGTGTTTCTCTTCCCTAACAGTGTTTTATTACAATCATGAATATGTGATGTAAACACAGGGTCTGAAGGAATAGGAATTTCTTTTCTTTTCTTTTTCTTTTTCAGCAGAGACGAATTCTTTCTCCTTTAACCTCGGTGTTTAGAAATTACAGAGCAGTGTGTCTAACGCGTGCAATGATTCTCCTTGATGTTTCGACACGAGGCAAGATATAAGATGGGGAGTAAAAAGACGGAACAGAAGAAACACAGAAATTGAGAAAAAGGCAGGGAAAGAGAGAAAGAGAAAGGGAGTGGAAAAAGGAGACGCAGCCATTTGCAGCCAGTAGACCAACTGCCGTCTTCGAGAGATATCCTCTTTCTCTCTCTCTCTCTCTCTCTCTCTCTCTCTCTCTGTCTCGCAATTTCAACTTTCGGAGAAACGCCGGACAAAACCGCGAAACCCAACGCGCAGCGCTTTTTTACCATTTAGTCTGCAATGGTCAACTCCAGCGCGCTCGCGCTCACCTTCTATACTGTTCTATCCTGCGTTCGCTGTTTCGTCTTGTAAGAAAGTGACAAAAACCGTTCTCGCAATAGTTGCTCACCGATGGCGGAAGAAAAAGCGTCTTTTTGCCCGGCGCGACGCTTTTTATCCGTTTCCTGAGTCATGCCTCTTCCTATCCGAGTAGGAGTAGACACAAAGCACACACATACACACACACTCTGTGTAAGCGTGCTGTGTGTATACGTGTATCTTTTAGATACATTAAAAGTGGAACGTTTTCAACGAGGAAATCGAGATGTTTAATATCGAGGTGAGCAAGGAACGAAATAATCAAAACGATCGAGATACACAGTTGGGCCATTATGACGACAGACGTGGATTATTTTTAATCGTTTTTTTGTACTATCCGCAATGATTAAGTTAACAGATCGTATTTTCTGGCGAACTGAAGCGAATTTAAAAATTGTTCAGCGCATCTTATAATTTTTTGAAATATCCCCACTGAGTGTCTATACGTATAGATAATTATGTATTCTTTTTTTATTAATAATTATATTCTCAATAAATTTGTGAAAATTTCACAAGTTAATTCAAGCCTCGGATTTCCTTTTTGGTGATCAGTAACTTTTCAGAAAAAAAGACCTACTAGTTTAAAAAGGATTAAACTTTTTACTTAAAAGTAATAAATATAAACCAAAATTGAATAAATACATAAATCATAATGAATACGTATCTCTTGATTAAATAACAATTTATATTTACGTGAATTGCAAGAAGAGATCAATAGGCCTTTTGTTTTACACACTAACCTGGTAGCGCCTCATGTTTGAACAAACTGAACACAACTTGCTTTGAGAAATCGGTAAGAGCATTTATCTTTATAAAATAAGAGAATTGTCAGCTTGTACATCAATACAAATAAAGTATCGATGATCTTGAATTGCTAAATTAACACAATCAGAGATTGTATTAATTACTAAATTAATGCAATTAAAAATTAAATCAAATACTAATACTATCGCTATTCTAGTCGTTAACACTAACCTCAAAGATGTTACCAAACAGAAACTTAAATTTCCCATTCTTTTTCTTTGGAAGAAAATCAAGATAACCCTCATTATGGAAATACAATAACATTAACCTCTATCAATATTTGTACCAGAAGATATATTCAAGTAGGTAAAGATATAATGTAATGTAAACCATTAAAATGTACGATTTTAATACATAGAAAATAAATAAAAATTTAAACAGAGACTTACGCGTGCCGTTGACGTTTCTGCTAAGTATCTTGGGTACAGCAGCGGTGACCGCGGTGACACCGGAAACGGATGGAACAGCAGGGATAGTAGGGATAGTGGACAGCACGGTAGCAGACTGCTGGTGTTTAGTTGGCGGGCTCGCCACCACGACCACGGGATTCTGTATGGTGCAAGTGGCTGAAGTCAAGGCGCTAGCACCACCGACACCAGGAACCGCGTTGATCGGCGCCGTTGCCACTGGAGAGGATGTACCGATACCGCAGCTTGTCGTTACCGCCGCTGTAGTCTCCTCCGGCGTTGCTCCAAGCACGCGACTCTCCATTTTCTCCTGTCAACTCCACTTTTCGTTCTTTCCTCCCCGGGAGGATCGCACCGAGGCGTTACCTCCCGCGATACTCACTCACTGCACTCGAGCAACAATGTTTGCCGCGTTCGAAAGCATCGAAGAACGTATGCATTTATATTGTCATTGTATCTTCGGCACAGGTACGGGGGGGGGGTTTCACGTGTAATCGTTAGTGAGAATCGTTTGAACGAGTCGGGCGATATCTCGACATCATCGACCAACAAATGAAATCGATGAAACAAGCGATCGAACGAAGTGAATGAAAGATCAACGGTCAAGCGAGGGAAGCATTTTTAATACGTAGAAGAGAAGTAAGAAAATAACAAAGGAAGGATATTCTTGTTAATCGCGTGTCAATGAAATCGACACGATAGCACTTGAAATGCTTGCGTGAATCGTGTAAATTAGTCTAGCAGTAACTTTCTATGAATAAATAATAGTTTGATATTCATCTCCTTACACTGATTGTCCTTTTCTAACGTACTCGTGCAAACGTGTTGAAGGTGTATGCGTATGTATGTATGTATGTTTGAATTAGTATTGTTATTAAACTAGAGCGAGACAAATAAAATGAGAGAGGTGGCGCTAACACTTTGAAAAGCAGCAGCGAGACACTTGGAACGATGACGCGGTGCACATTGCCGGCCATCGAGTGATTCCACTACGTGTCAGCGCCGTGCCCCCTCTACTCGGCTACACAACGTGCAATATTACCCCCACTATCGCCACATTCACGTGTGGTTAACCCCACTCCTCCATCAATGCCCCCACCAGTTCCAGACAATGTAAGGAACGATGAACATTACCGCGTTAACCACAATAAGTACGTAAATGTCGAATTCTTGCAATCCTCTCCAATCCTCAGCACCAAGATAAATAATATATTTATTATTTTGAATATTCGATTTACGTTTCATCAAAAATTTAATGGCTGTCGAATATGTGGAAAAGTGGAATTAAAAATCCCTGAATCTGTTAGAATTACAAACGATTATGAAGTACGAAACAACGCGCGAAACAATACTGGTTCCCACGCGATTGGGAAATATCAACTTGATCAAATAATTTCACTGATGAACATAATCAGAAAAAAAGCTATTAGATAATAAGCCTGTAAATAAGTATATTACAAAGTAGTGTGGAAATTTTGATGTTGATGGCTTTTTATAAGAATTGACATTAAAACTCAAAAATAACATTCGACTTGTTTTTAATAAATATTGAATTTCGAAAACAAGCGCACAGTAGTCTCCTTATTGTAATGTTCATAATTACGTCCCAGTTAACTGCTAATTATGTAAAATTGTCGAAAATTCTTACAAACAATATTCTCGAGTTATTAGTCCGATGATTGAACATCATAACAATCCTCCAACTATCTCACAGACAAGTTTTATCATTTTCTCTACCTAAGTAACTACGTGCTAGCTATGTATGTAGAATGTAGAACATGTATGCCCCTCCTTAGACTATGATACCGGTACAAAAAATGTCTCCCTACCATCCCTACCATCTTCACTATCCTGGTAAACGAGTGGTGGTAAGAGAGACAGAAAGAAAACGCGTTGTAAAAAGCTATCTTTCCGCCCCTTATCCCATACATCCCCTAGAAGAAACGTACGACCTCTTTACCCCACCACTGGTCCATATACAGTCGACATTTTTGCAAGTTATTCCTTGCAATCCCTTAGTGGAATTATCCATAAAAATTCGACTAAATTTTTGTTAATATATTCGATGAGGAGAATACCTCAACATAAAAAACTTGAATGAATTTACACTTTTTATTACATTTTCTTGATACAATTCAGACGATTTGTCTAAATGGATGATTTGACTAAAAACAGAACAAAAAATGTACGAGGAAAAAATAGAAAAAAAACCGAAGATCAATTACGCATACAATTTTATTTACCATTGCCGTTTCCCATGAACGCGATGAATGATCCTTCATTCTTTTTTTTTCTGTGAGCCAGTGGCATCGTAGTTCTTTTCCTAAGTCTAGTCTGCTACTCTTGCTCCTGCCTTTTATTTTTATACCCGTCCACCCACTACTATTACCACCGCCCTCCCTACCTTCCACCGTACTATTCCCATTCCATTGGCCTACCTTTTCCACACCAGTAGAAATAGAGGGAAAGATTTTTATACTCGTAAATGGAAAAACCAGGCTGGAGAGGGAGGTTTTGCCAGTCAACCGCTGCTGCGAGCGAAATTTTTTGCTTCGCCCCTCGTCGTCGACAAGCTCGTCGAAGGGTAAGTTGGGAAAGACGAGGTTGAGGGATCCGTTGAAGTTTATCTCGCAGAAAGATTATAACGTTCATCTGCATTTTTATCTGACAAAATTTTGTTTATTATTATTAAGGCATTAACACATTATTAACATAAAGACTTGAATATTTCTGACAGTGGAATGGAGAAATTTGTTAAAACGGAAATGAAAAAAAGAAAGAAGATGAAGTTATGTAACGCTAAGAAATATGTAACAAAGATTGATAATTATAGATAAGCAACTAGCTCTATTTTTTTAGATTCAGTCTACTTCTCAGATAAATTCTACTTCTCTCTGTTTCTTTACAACAATGCGAGTTGAGGGAAAAAAAATGTTGACATCTGATCTATGGAGTAGCAACATAATTCCTTGAGTATGCATCGTATGCAAATTTTCAAAGCCTGAGAAATAATACAGAAAGGGTTCTAACAGACGGTGGTCAGCTTTTTTTCGCCAGAACCTCTTGCTCCCGACCCGTAGGAAAATAACAAAAAATTCGAAGCTCCCTCGACAATGAAACTCGTGAGATTTTCAACCGTGAGATTTTGTCAAGGTGCATCGCTCACTTAATCCGCTAATTTCTTTGATGTTAAAAATCTCATGAATAAATATAAAAAAATTATTTCTTATTCGCCTTTATAAAATATATTAATTAGGTTCTCTAGTAACGATCAAATGATTTATTGATTCAGAAACGTTTGTAATATAAAATTGTATCCAATTTAAAAAAAAACACTTTCTTCCTTGTTAATAAGGAATATGTTAAAATTAATCACTATTTGCAGTATCATATAGAAATAAATTTTTTTAATATATTTTTTTAATTATTTTATTTAATTATTTTTATACTTCATAAATGCGAAATTTAGGCATTAAAATTAATACAACTAGTTTAATGACTGATAGACTAACTAATTGAACTATACATTATACATAGTGATGACACTGTCAAAACAAAATGCTTTCGCTTTGTTATCTGCAAACTGATGTACACTTACATAGCACATGATTATACATCAACTTTTTATGAACGCGTATCAGTATAAATGTATAAGATCATGCTAATAAAAATGATGTATTAAAAATATCAAATATTTAGAATAAATATGAAATTCGAAAATAAATTGATAATTTATATTACTTTCATAAAAAACTTTCTAGGAACTCGTGAACACTCAATTAAAATTGCTACTGAAAGTCTTTTGAAATAGTCGATCGTTCATACGAATTTGTGGAAAATATTCGTTGAATTAAAAAGTAAAAAAATCGAGGTACAATAAATCTTGATCTTTGTGGCAAGTACAAGCAAATAGATGAAAGTAACGTAAAATTATACGCAACCATATTCGTACCACACTTGATTACCCGCTTTAGAATCTTTATCCACAGAAATTTCTATCACTGTCTCTTCTTCCCCTACATCCTTCATTTCAATACTGTTTAGATTTTTTGATTCGTTTATAACTGCCGATACTTTGTTGTATATCAGAACCGGTCGAGGTTCCGCTTGCACCTCCGATCGTGAAGTTTGTTCCAACAATATGGAACGTCTGTCATCTCCCTGTTCCTGCAAATATTCAAATTTTATGTTTCAAATATTCAAAAAGTATTAGAATAGAAAAAATAGAAAGATCACAGAATTGTAAATTAATAAATTCATACTGGTAAGGTAGTTGACGGCGGTGGAGAATCATCGCTGTAATATACTGTTCTTCTAGTTCCTGGATGTCCAAGAGATAACGCGTCTGATCCAAGACCTCTAGTTGATCCTTGAATTGATTTTGTGGAACTAGTTTATTAATATTCTTTCGTTTTTACTTTCATGCATATTTACCTGCTAATCGTTGATCTTCTATACTAACATCAGAGTCATTTCCACCAGATTCTGACTCATAAGCTTTTCCTTCCGAGTGTTTGGAATCTTCCATCCAAGATCGTCGATTCTAGTTTACACAGAATTGAAACATTAACTTATGTTTGCATTAGATACCTTTGAATCAATTTGTTTACCTTATTAAGAAATTCTGATCCAGCTTTTCGAACCCTTCGAACGAAATTAGCTCCAAATCCTTTTCTTCAAATATATACGTAAAAAAAGATATATTATAAATGTACAATTTTAAAAAATTTTAGACATTTCATTATACGATGAACCATGTATATTATATGCATGGACTTACTTTTTTGGACTACAACTTTCCAATTTTCTATAATGTTCCATAATCTTATCTTCTAATTTTTCTTTTTGTCTGTATAGATGATTTACTTTGTCCCTACGATAAAATAATAACTCGTTAGTGACAGGAAGTCATATGTAGAAAGTATAATATATGTATGTAAGTATTGCAATTATCAAATACTAACGTGTACATTTTTTCTTCCATATGATAATGTTCTTTGTCTTCAAGAGAATGAGTCAGAAGTTCATGATATTGACTAAAGAGTAAAGTAATATGATCCATCAAAGAACGCCTATCATTATCTAAACCAGAATTCATATGTAATAGAACCTAAAATGAAATGTGTGTAGAATAATAGTAAATATAATATTAAATATAATTCAGCAAATATATTTTAGTACCTCACAACGTTGATTTAATTTATTAATTTGAAGTTCTAAATTGGAACATCTTTCATCTCTACTACTAAGCTCGCCTTGCATTTCTGTTAACTTAAGACTTAATCGGTTTGTTTCAATTTTGTTTTTTCTATAATCTTCTTGTAAATTTCTATATTCTATTTTCAATTTTTCTGTAGCAGTGTACAGATTTCTAAAATCGTCCTAAAATAATTCACAATTCAATATAATGATAATATCTATCCTTTAAAATTTGCTTACTACCTTCAGTTTCGAATGTTCTCCTCTCAAATTATTTAAACTTCTCGCATTATTCACCAGCGATTCCTTGTCAGATAGTAATGTCCTGTTTCTTTCTTTCAATCCTTCATAAGATTCGCGTAACATTCTAATTTCATTTTTTACATCTCGTAAGTTTGATTTAAGAGCATCGTGTTCATGGAAAAGATTTTCATATTCATTGTTTAATTGCTCGTGCAAAGATTGCAGAGTGATTTGATCGTGAACCAGTTGTGTGTGCGCTTGTTGTTGAGTACTACGTTCCTTTAACAACTAACATAAAAAATTTAATAAACAATATTCAAAATAATGCAAGATTTATTTAGAAAGAAATTCAATACTCACCTCTTCTTTCTCAGCGACAAGTTGCGAATTTGCAAGCTGCAAGGCTGTATGTTGTGCTGCTAAAGAATTACTTTGGGATTGTAGTGTCGTTATCTGAACTTGAAGTTTCGCATTTTCAGACAAAAGATTTTCTGATGCGACTTGTGCAGTAGCCAATTTCATATTTAAATGTTCTTGTTCCCTCTAAAAGCAAAAGTAAAGAAATTATATTTCATTTATCTATCAAATTACGAAAAATATCTCCTTATTTTAACAGTTTACTTGTATAGCTTCAACATACTTTAAGCGTTTCTACTGTTGCCTTTAATGTACTATGAATATTACTAGTTGCATTATCCTCGGAATTCGTAGTTTCAGGTACTGAGTTTTCATAATAGCAAAAATTATCTGTATTTTTTATATAATCAACAATTTCCGGAATTTGCGCGATCCTGTAATAATTAATTAATAATTAATATTTAAAAAATTCTTATCAAACTATATTTTGAAGTCTCAAATTTCGTTACTTTTTAATGATGTTATCAAATGAAAGTGATAACAATATCTCACTACTAAGGCCAAGTTTTTCTAGAATTGCATACATCTGTTGTGTATTCAATTTTTCAGCTATTAAACTCGATTGTAGAATTTCTAATGTTTCTCTATCAATAGCTGCCCGTGAATCTAATTCCTTACTAGATCTTTCAATTTCTTGTAATCTGGAAGAACATAATAATTTTTCAAAAAAGAACATTCCTGTATCAAATAAGCACACATATTTCATGTAAAATATTTTATACCTTGAAATTTGTGTAACAGAATCATGAAGTTCTTGTTCAAGTTGCGTTACTTTCTTTTCTAGAACTTCAATACTATTTGTTGCTGTGTCCAATGCAACATCTTTTTTCTGAAATTTATTTCACTGTGTAAAATTTAATTTGATATTTTATAAAATTAAAAATATACGATAATTTATAACGAAAAAATTTGAACATGATAATTTCGAGTATGAACTGGAATATCATATAGTAATATAATTCAAGTTATGCTCAAACCAATTCTCGTGGACAGGGACATCCGCTGTTGTCCGTAATCAGAGACGACAAATGATGTTGAAATTCTTATTTTCATGAAATACCTCATTACTAATCTATTATCTGCGAAGACAGAGCTCCGCTGATCTCTATTATACTTATATGTATAATATGAGATCAGTCCACGAACAATTTTAATTTAAAATT
Source organism: Frieseomelitta varia (assembly GCF_011392965.1). Lineage (NCBI taxonomy): Eukaryota > Metazoa > Arthropoda > Insecta > Hymenoptera > Apidae > Frieseomelitta > Frieseomelitta varia. The sequence continues at coordinate 83,760 of NW_025110346.1, forward strand.
TTAATTTTAGAATACTAAAGAATTATAAAACAATTAATCAATATCTAATAAAAATATCTATAAAATTCATACTTCTATTGTTTCTCGATACCGATGAACATCACGTAGTGCTATATCTTTCTCTCGTTCTACTGTCGCAAGTTTTGATTCAAGATCAAGACACTTGGAATTAATTTCGTTTACGTTATTTTCGATAATTTTTAATTCTTCGATTTTTTGATTTGCAAGTTCTAAACTACGTTCTAAATCATCTGCTCGTCTTTGTACGCTTTCCAATAAAGACTGAACTCGTTGTTTTTCTTTCACTGTCGTGTCGTAATTTTTTTCCAGTTCAATCAATTTTGTATGTTGGGTCTAAAAATTAATAAACAAAAGAAAGAAAACATTAAACATAAAAATATTAAGATATCATGCGTAGAATTTTTATGTTTTACATACTTGAAATTCCTGTTGTTGTTTCTCGGACGACGTCCTTTGATTTTGTAATGAATTTTGTAATTTTTTGTTCTCCTCAAGTGCTTGTTTCCATACCAATTCCAAATCTAAATTTTGTTGCGTTAGCCTTTCAATGTTATCATTTAACGAATCGACCTTTAATTGCAGCTTTTTTTTTTCTTTTTCTAATTCCAACACACGAGATGAATTTTCATGAAATGAACTTTCTTTTAAAGAGTCTATTAAAGTAACCAATCGACGGTTTTCTAATTCTAGTTTCAAAGCCCGTGTTTGTGCATTATTTGTCAATTGTTCAGATAATCTATTATCAGCGTGTGCTAAATAATATACAAATGTGCATTATGTTTATATACGACGGACAAAGTTTTCGTAATGTATTCAAAATCATTTTTTTTATTACCTGGTTCTTCAGAATCACTTATAGAAGTAGCTAAGGCAGCTTCATTTGCAGCAGCTTTCGTTAGTTTATGCAACTGAGTATTTTCTTCGACTAGCTCTTGATATTTCTCTTTATCAACCGCACGTTCTAATGCCATATCATTCAATAATTGTTTGTACTTAATAATTTCAGACTCCAATTCCAATACTTTATCTGCTCTTCTTCTTGATGAATTTAATTGGTCTTCTAGCATTTCCCTAGTCTCCATTAAAACTCTAAAATAAATCAGTAGTATTTTTTATCAAGAAAATATAATTGAATTATACTTTAAAAGAAATAAATACTTGTTGTCTTCGCGTAGTTCCTCTATTCGAGTTTTGTAAAATTCTATATCCGTGAGTTTCTCCCGATATCTTACTACTTCTAATTCCAATTGGTCAGCACGATCTGCTCTTTCAATTACTGCATCTAATTCATCTCTATAAGACTTTGCTGTGCGTGCTTCGTGCATTAATTCTTGGTTCTAAAACGATAATAAAAATTTAAATATTTTCAAAATTTACTAAAAGAAAGTAGTATATATAGGAAATGTCTTACCTCTTGCTTTAATTTAGTTACTAATATTTTAAGGTATTCGAGTTCCTCTTTACTTTCCAATAATGCTTCTGTTTTTTCTTCTCTACAAAAAAAAAGTTAGATCAAGCATAAAAATAATTGAAACTATACAACAATATATACACCAATATATACAATTCTTGTCGTTGTTTTCTAAGTCTTGATTTCCAGTCGGCCAATTCAACTGCATAATGATGATTATCTTCGCGTTCTGATTTAACAATAGGATTAGACTGCTGCACTTTGTTCATTTCTTCAGTCTCTACACTAATTGACGAATCATTTCTTTCAATACTCTCGTTTATGATAGTGTCTCTCCATTTCTGTTACATCAGCAATGCTTTATAATTTATCAATACATTTTGTTAAACGACAATATTGACAAAATAAAATTACCTGACGATATAAATCTAATTCTTGAGTCATTTTTTTTATTTGTACAAATAAACATCCCATATTTACATTTTCCATTGCATCTTGAGTAATAACTATGTCTTGATAATCTGTGACCTAGTAAAATATCAAAATTCTTGAACTTATGTAACGTAAACAATAGTAGAAAATATATAAATTAAATTATAAAAATCTAAGAAGCATACCTGTTTAATACATTCGACTATTGCAAGTTGTGTATCAACGTTTAACGTTTTTATATTCGTGATAAATTTTTCTTTGTTAGGACACTGTACAGCACAACCAAGGAGCAACAATAACAACAATTTCATTTCGGAAATATATAGTTGCGGTTCCTTGCCTAAATTTAATGTATCTGGTAACTTCAAGATTATATGACCTAATTCCTCTTCATAAAATTGTTTCATATTATCCACTATGACCTCCAAGTTTTTTGTGCGAATTAATGAACTTCCTTCTGAAGGTATTACTTCAACATATACTGGTTCAGGATCTCTATAAGATATAAAACATGTAAAGACATTAAATACAGACACTTAAAAAAGAAAATTAATACAAAACCTAAATACATACATGGAAATACTTACATTTGCAAAAATACATTGTGTAATAATACACCATCCACCAAGTCATCGTAACTTGTTAATGAATTAGGATCCTCTAGGCAACTGACAAACTATTACATAAAAAATATACTTAATTAATTTTCATTAATAATAAATTAATATTAACTATTATATTTTATTTCATGTGATTTCATATTTAAGAAAAAATCTTAAGAATAATTAATACCATGAGTCATAGGATCAACAGATTTTAGGACAATAAAGAACTTACCCATGTTACCAAAGGTCCAGACAAAAAATCATCAATTTCAGAAGATGCCATTTTTACACATTAATTAGGACAGTATTCAATAAATGACACTATTATTTCTTTACACAAGTAAAAATAGTACAATCAATATTTTACAATTCTGGTAATGTAGTTTGCAAAGAGATTGAATGCAAGATAGAATAAATTTTCAAATGCAGAATGTGCAGCCAAATTTTAAGCTTAGTACTGCATGTGCAATAAATCGCACAGTAATAAAAATCTATAAAAAAAAATACAAATTATCAGATATTTCAGAATATATTAACAAAATTATCAGATATTTCAGAATATATTAACAAAATTTGATAAATTAAAAAAATTACATTTTCAAGATATAAAAAAGTCTATGAAGTGAAATGAAAGTTTTCTAAAATTAACTTTGCTTGGTTAGATTTATGGTAAAAAATGAACTATCAATATATTAATTATGCATCTGCATGTGCGTACATTAATACAATAAAAAAAATAATTTTGTTTTAATTTTAACTGCTCCAAATAACTAATCATAAAATTCGCAATTAACTTCTAATAACGACAATCAATTCAATACTTGAATAATTTCGCGATACTCGATTTCATTCGCTCCTTGACGTTTATTCAGCGATCGTATTTCATACACGTTTACTGCAGATGCAATAACAAAGGAGAATGCAACCGTACACTTTCATATCGATGGCATTCAACGTGAAAACATATATTATTTCAATCTTACACCAACGTTACTTAATATATTGTCGGTATTCGTTGAACTGTGCGAAACATTGTTTGAATTTTTACGTACACCGTACACTTCGAGTCGAGAAGTGAACGTTAAGCGATCAAACGTAAAACACACTTGAAAGTATAAACAAAATCCACATCTGCCGGAACATCGGCACCGATTCGAAGCTGTCTAATCCTCTGATTGGTCGTCATAATGCGTCAGCGCCCTCTGACGAGGTTTATTAAAGTTAGGGATATTAAGATTGCTGAGAGACAAAGAAACAGAAGTAATGAGAAAAAAATATTTATGTTTAATGCGAAATATGCAACTAAATGAAAATATTAAATATCATTTTCTAATAAAAAAATGAAACATCGCAATAATCTTAATAAATATATCAAAAATTTGTAGATCAATGCGCTATAGTTCTTTGTTATCAAAGAATAAGACCTTCGATCTAATAATCGAAAAAAGAATACTCATAAAATCTTAAGTATTTCTTCAAATCTTCAAATATTTCAAAGTGGATAAGATACAGATATATTTGACAGATCAGCTTTCTTTTAATTCCACACTTTGCAAGATCCGATAAAGATAATGAAATAAAATTTTAAATAGTTTAAAACAGTGATACTACTGAAATGATATTCATTTAATATCAATTGTAAAAATCGTTGTGTCTATTTAATTTTGACGATAAAATTGTATTACACGTTACTTAAATCATCGTACCTTAATTCATACTTCTGCGTTACAAGTCAGTCATCGTATACAACTTTTTAATGCTACTTAATAAATAAAGATCTCAGCATTTGCATATAAAGGAATTTATGTATGTAGCAACTAGAAAGTACTTATATTCTTATATGGAGAAAGTACAAGATACATGTAGTTCTCAAATGATGAATTTATTTTGCAGCGTGCAATTTATGATTAAAAAGCGAAGTAGAATGTTCCCGCCGAATTTGCACAATACCGTATAAACCTTAAATGATGATATTTAGTCCTTATGATAAATATAATTTTGCACAAATTGAAATCTACAAACGACGATTGCGCGTAGTGCATGAAACTTGACATATCTGCATGCCAGACATCTACACGTAGACACCTAAGTGTGCGCGGAAGACACGTTAAGTCGTGGCGTGAAGCAACGTAGCTTCAGATTCTTTGAATAATGATTCTGTTTATTATGATATAAGTTTTAATATCATTCTAATATATTCAACGATTTCATTTACTAAAATTCATTCTACACGTCAATGTATTTTTACTTAAGGTAATCGAGATTTTCGGATATTTCTTTATCTCTGACTTTGCTGCAATATTTTAACAAATAATTTGATCGTACGTCAATATTAAAGCAATAACAATCTGTAAACTATCAATTTTTAATTATTTTGAGCATTTTGTATGTGTATACTTTACATTTATTTTTGTCTTCCTCGGTTTTCTATTTTTTTTTTTATTTATTCATTTTATATTTATTCATGTACATCTCTCAGTATGCAACACGTTAAACTGTTTAATTATAATATTATGAATTCTAAAAGTATCATTGTCAAATTTTTATTTCAGGTCTAATTGTCTTAAACAAAATGAGAATTGTGCAGTTGAAACGAAACCGTCTTCTTAGTATTATTGTCTCTAGTGTATTTACGCTTTATATGTTATATGTTGTTGTGATTTTTTTTTCTGACAAACCTATCAATAACTTAACGGAATATTGGTCGGACAGTCTGAAGGCCAAACAGGTAAATAAAATGTTAAATTATTCATAATTAGTAAATAAAATTTTTTAAACATAGAGATATCAACAGTTTATTGAAAGTAATTTTGTTCTAAGCTAAATTGCAAAGATTAACTATAATATTTTATTCATTGTAACTTTTTCATGTAAATAACATGATAGAAGTATATCATCTATAGTATATTACATGTAATATAATATGATCAGGGAATCTATAGAAAACAATAGTTATCTTGCATTATTAAAGTATCAAGTACTTTTGTACTTCTATAAATACATTTTTATTATAAATATTTTTTTTATGAATCATTGTATGAATTACTATTTTATAGGTTCCAGTTCTATCAAAAGATCTTGGTAACTTTGAACCCAAACATGTATCAATTAAAAATGGACCTGGAGAGAGAGGTAAACCTTATATCCTTAGGGATGATCAGCAGAATGATGTTCAACAATCAGAATCAGAATATGGCATGAATATAGCATGTTCAGATGAAATTTCATTAGATAGATCAATCCCTGATACAAGAATGCCTGAGTAAGTTAATAATACTACTGTTTCTTATTTTTCTCAATTTGCAATTTTGTACTGTACTGTTCAAACTAAATTTATTTATTCTGTTTACAGATGTAAACACTGGAATTATCCAGAAGTACTCCCTAAAACTAGTGTAATTATAGTATTTCATAATGAAGGCTGGTCTGTATTAATGAGAACTGTTCACAGTGTAATAAATCGCACTCCCCCACAATTTTTGGAAGAAATTTTGCTTGTAGATGACTTCTCTGATAAAGGTAAATATTGTGACATTATGATAAGAGTGTTTATCGAGATGGCACTGATAAGAAGTATGCATTTTTATAGATAATTTAAAAGGAGATTTAGATTCCTACATAGAACAATGGGAAGGTAAAGTTAAACTATTGAGGAATGATAAAAGAGAAGGTTTGATAAGAACGAGATCACGTGGTGCACGTGAAGCTAAGGGCGAAGTTATAGTGTTTTTAGATGCACACTGTGAAGTTAATGTTAATTGGTTACCACCCCTTTTAGCTCCAATAGCTGTTGATAGGTAACTTCTTTTCATTAAATAATAAAACTAACACTCATACGAAAATGAAACTTTGTCATTATCTTTTAAATATTTTTAGGACTGTAATGACAGTTCCCATTATTGATGGCATTGATCACAAGACCTTCGAATACCGACCTGTATATCAAGAAGGGCATTTATATCGAGGTATTTTTGAATGGGGAATGTTATATAAAGAAAATGAGCTTCCTGCACGGGAGAAAAAAACACGACCTTATAACAGCATGCCGTACAAGTAATTTATGTTTTAAAAAATATTCTTAGGCGTATAGAACGAAATTATTTTGTATTCACATATTAGGAATAACATAATTCAGGTCCCCTACTCATGCTGGTGGTTTATTCGCAATAAATCGTGAATACTTTTTATCGTTGGGTGGATATGACGACGGATTACTTATATGGGGCGGAGAAAACTTTGAGTTATCATTCAAAATATGGCAGTGTGGAGGAGGCATTCTTTGGGTGCCGTGCTCGCACGTTGGTCATGTATACAGAGGGTTTATGCCTTATAATTTTGGAAAATTGGCTCAAAAGAAAAAGGGACCACTGATAACCATAGTAAATGAAACATTCTTAAGCATATAAATCATATATTTTGAATTCAAAGATATGAAATAACATACAATTTAACATAAAACGAAAATCGTTAACTCTTTCTAGAACTACAAGAGGGTGGTGGAAACCTGGTTTGACGATAAATACAAAGAATTCTTTTACACGAGGGAACCACTGGCACAATTGCTCGATCATGGCGATATATCAGAACAATTGGAATTTAAAAGACGGAAAAGATGCAAAAGTTTTCAATGGTACATGGAAAATGTCGCTTACGATGTTTTCGATAAGTTTCCTGAGCTACCACCTAACATTCACTGGGGAGAGGTAATAATAATATTTTATCTACAATATCTTACATTTGTGTGTACTGTTCTGTGTATTGTTGATTCTATATTTCTTTCTTTTCTTTTTTAAATCATAGTTGCGAAATGTAGCAACAGGAATGTGTTTAGATACAATGAGTCATTCTCCTCCTAGTTTAATGGCTACAACTGACTGCCACGGATTTGGTAATAATCAGGTAATTTGTCTCTCTTTTTAAATAAAATTCTTAATTATGATTCTTAATTTCAGTTTATATAATTGTGCTTTCAGTTAATTAGATTAAACGCGAAAGGTCAATTAGGCGTCGGAGAACGATGCATATCCGCCGATAGTCAAGGAGTGAAATTCGTATTTTGTCGTTTAGGGACTGTAGATGGTCCATGGCAATACGATGAGGTAAATTTAAACAAATATGACGCTAAGTCATTTTTTCTTTTTCTTATTAATCTAATCATTCATCTACTTTACTTTTGCAGAAAACAAAAACACTTCTACACAGAGTGCACAAAAAGTGCATGGCACTTCATCCTCAAACACAACAGTTGTCGCTGATGCCATGCGACATCAATAATACGTATCAGCAGTGGTCTTTTCATCAAATTCATCCACAATGGTGAAGGAACGTAAGTACTGGTGCTGTTTGCATATGAGATATTTCATGTAGAATTAAAGATTTTTGATAAGACTTTATCCACGCATTGGCTATTTTTCTTTTATACAACAAATTGTGATTAAGATACATGGTGTTTCTTTCTTCCTATAACGAATAGTTCAGATATTTGTGCAAAATGAAAAAATGTGTACAAATCATACTACAAATTCTTTTTTAGAGTGATAATCATAAAATGTTAGTCTACAAAAAATAGTGCTGTGAAATCTGAACAGTGCTAAAATAAGACTTACATCAGAAACTGTGAATAACTCATTAATGAGATGAACGAACTTTTTACTTCAATAAGATCTTAATGAAACCTGTTTTTTATTTAACGCAATAACATAATTTATTAAAATGCCTTTACGTTTGAGATTCTTTTACACAACTGCCTAATAGCGTCGAATATGGTGATAGGTCGTGGTTTTACATTAAATGAATTTAACTTTACTCCTATTTTAATTAGTTTTTGAGCGATAGAATAAAATCATTAAAAATCATTTCTCTTTATAACAAATATTACCTATATTACCTATATTTGCTCGGGATAAAGAAAAGAAAGAATTCGCATATCCATCAACTGCATAAAACATTTGCGAGTATTTTTATGACAAATATGTTAAACATCGCTCAAATGTTGGTAAATAAGGATAGATAAAGCTAGTTTTTTAAAGTTGTAACATGTCTTGTAACATGTAAGAAATCCATGGTTAAGTAAAAAGTTGCTTCTGTGAATAATATTGATTTCGGGTTTTATTATATTGTTTCTATCAATATTAAAAAATGTTCGTTTGTCACATATTTGCATCGACTGGGTAATAAAACTCACAAACGTTTATGAATTATTATTGAGATTGGTGGATCACGTCTCAAGGAATGTTTCAATCATTTTGGAGTGCATTTCGCTTATATTATCGATATAATGTGAGAATGTGTGCTTCCATTTTTGACTGATTTTTTCTTAAGAGAACATGTTACTGACATAGTTTTGTAATAGTTTCCCATTTTTTAAAACGCACTTTCAGGCAAGAAGTTACTTAGCATAATATAAAGACAGAAAGAAATGTTTTATCGAAGATCATGTACTAATAAAGCAAATATATAATTTGTAATAATTCTGTTTTCTAATTTGTCTGTCTGGTTGCTGAGTTTCTGTGTTAACTGTTTAAACAGATAGACGTTCAGTTTTATAAATATTCTTTATTCTAAGAAAATAATTTTACTGAATTTTCATACAATTAAGCGAATAAATAGTACAGAGAAATTTAATAATTTAATTATTACTTTAAATATACGCATAAGATACATGTGCTTAGAGTTGCAATTGGGAACAGACTTTGGAACTTCTCAGGTGCGATATCTTGCACCAGATTCTGTACACACCTATTGCACCTATTCTTACAGCGTACTTTATCCTCGTTCAAATTATCATTATTTAGCATTTAATCATAGTAAATATAACTTTGAAGTATATGGTCAATCACAGTCAAGTTTGATGCTAATTGTAAGGGCTTACAATTACAGTTAATATCTCTTATAGAAAGACAAACGTTAATCAAGAAGCTTAAGTGACAATGACAATGGAGTAACTCGAGTTTCTATAGTAGTTGGCCTCACAAATGTCTGAAATAACATTGGATCAGATAATGGATACTTAATAAAATAGTTCTTAGATAGAAGAAGAAATAAAAGAAATATTTACCTTATTACGATCTCGAATATTGAACGCACCATAAACAATAGGATTCATGCAGGAGTTCGTACATGCGAATAGAAAGAGTCCTTTCTGGATTCGTTGATCGACTTTATACGCAGAGTTCCGATCGATCCAATACCTAAGGACATTCATTTATATTTTCAGATATATTTAAATCTATACCTAATCTGTACCTATATTTAAATCTACATCTAACAATTTAGAATTACATGTTCGTATTAACGAACAATCACATTTACCAAAGACTCATAACGTAGTATGGTGTCCAGCAAATGAAGAACACGGCAACAATGATCACGGTCATCTTCAAAGTTCGTATTTTCGCTCGCGTGAGAAAGCCGACAGAAGAGCGACGTATTTTATCTGAAACTCATTAACCATTTACTATTTCAAGAAAAATAAATATAATCTTTTTCTTTTTTATCTTATAAAACATTGTTCAGACAAATTTCGAATGTACCATCTTCGCTTTTTTTCGATCTTTTGCATATCTCCAGTAGAATGTTCGTGTAGGTGTATATTATTACCACAAGGGGGAACCAGTACATCATGATCATACCAAAGAGAGAATAAGTTATTTCGTGTGTATACGTTGGGAAAGTGTTGAAAGTGACACACTGTGAATACCATGTAATATTTGGATGAATTTCCAAGTGAAATACCAGCATCTAACAAAAACAAAATACCGTGTATTTTGAATTGCAAAGAAAATCATGAATTATTTATAATATAATTACGATACATACCTGAGGCATTGAACACACAACAGAGCCGATCCAAGCGAAGCTTAGCATAATTTTTCCTCTTCTGTCAACGTCCCATAATTGCAGTGGCTTTATTATTGCGTAATATCTGAAATTAAAAGACTTAATATTTAATGGTAATAAAGAAAAAAAAAAAGAAAAAGAAAGAAAGTAAAACTTATTATTGAAAATGTATGAAAGGTGAAATTATTCGTACCGACCTGTCCATACTTATGCATACCAGAATGAAAGATGATAAATACAGGCCGAACATCCTAAAAAAAGCCATTATCCGGCACATCGCGTCTCCTGCTCTCCAAGAGACGGTGGCTGCCCAACCAATCTCGAGTGGCATCATTAAGAAAGTTACCTGAAAAATCATCTCGCATAATTTAATGGGACCAAATTTCTATCACATATAACACGTGTATGTGTCCGTTTATATAAAAGGACATTGAGTTAGTTCGATCGTTTTGGAAAATGGAGGATATTTTGCAATGTAATTTGTTTGTTAATTTACGTAGCGTCGTTCCAAGATCTTTAACTTTTTTTTTTTTTTTTTTTGTTAATACAAACAAGAGTTACATATCGTTATCTTGCTTTTGCTTTGTTCTTTGGATATTTTGATACTGCATACTTACAAGTAGATCAGCGATCGCAAGATGCATTAGCATCGTATGTATCCTCGATTTGGATACACGTTTACGCCGCATAATTAATACTAATATCGTGGTGTTTCCGATTGCAGATATTATCATTAACACGCTGTAGAAGACAATACTAACAATGTGGCCTTCGTTGAAGCGCATATCAATCGGTAATTCTATTTCATTCGAAATGTTCGCCCGCGAATTGAGCAACCCCGTGGAGCCGGGCACTTTTATCCTGCTCCCCATGATACCTCTCAAAATCGTAGATACTCTGTTAGCAAAAGAATTGATTATAAATGATTGTTGATTAAATTGTTATTTAAATAAAACAGAATCACAGGGAACAGAGTGCGAACAGTTGTTGTTAGATATACATAAATTACGAATTAATGCCAAGTTACAGAGAAATAATAATTTCATCTCAATAAATCATACAATTGGATTTATTTTGACAAATGAAGCGTCTTTCGTTATTCGTGTATTGTACGATGCTTGTTAGAGATTAAAATTAAAACGCACGATCGTAATTCCTGAAGAAATTCTGTCGTAGCTGTTAACAAGAGAGAGAGAGAAAAAAAAAAGAGATAAAACTAAACAAAAAATTTCCACAGAAATATAGAAACGTGCAATCTCTAAAACCAAGAAAATATCAGAGTAACGAAGAAGAAAAACACGAGAACAGAGAAAAAATGACCAATTAACATCTCAAGACTTGATGTCACCTTTTTATCCAGCGCTTTCTCAATTAATTTCATAACTTGTACTGTCATATCATCAATACACGAATGTAGAAACGTAAAAAGAAATAATGGAAAAAAAAAAAGGGAGACATAGTCGAATAACGAGAGATACATTATATTATCACTTGTCACGTGCAAAAAGCGTGCACCATTAGTTTTTGCACTATGGGTTACAGATACGTATGTATGCATATGTATGTATTATATCGTTCGTTCTCTTCTTTTCATAACATTTTACTCTTTGAAACTTTCTGTCTCTTAGATATCAACAGCAATACCAACAATTTCAAATTGACTCACCTTAGTTGAAAATGTATAGATCGTCGTAAAAATTACCCTTCATTCTTTGTTCGACTTTTAATTTAACTAATTATTCCTCAATCCTTTGAGAGTTAATTCCTACTTGATATTTTAGTAAAAATAGAAATGGCTGTCTTCTTTTTAAACACATAATGTTCCACTGTAATTCAAATTTTCGGGATGTTGATTTATTAATGAATCATTCACTTTAATCTAAAATTTAATTTTTAATTAATCTCGAAGATTCTGTCGATCAAACATTCGTCCACTGTTTCGTAAATTTCTTCCTGTGCCTCTTTCACGAATATTTCTCATTTTTAACATTTCACGCCGTAAACTTTCAAAACACGTTGTTTAAAATTGTATAGAGAATGTAAATAGGACACGACACGTTTCGAGAAATTTTCATCCATAGTTTATATTCTGTAGTGCATAAAGAAATTCATCCATTCAAAAAAAGGTAAAAATAAGCCGAAAATTGACTTGGTTAAAGTTACACTGTAACCTGATTAATGATTTTATGATTGGTAATTTAATAAGTGATAGTAACTCGAGCATCAAAAAACAAGAACGATCAAGCAATTACTGCAAATTCTGCGGTACAACTAACATTTATAAACCTATATAGACAGTTAGTCCAGTAATCTGGGGTCAAGTGTTAAATCAAAACTGATAACAACATGAATATGCCGCCGTTATATTCCTTTCGAATATACCGATGACAATAACAAGGATACCATTTTTTGAAAAATGGTAAAATTCTATTGGAATTTATTTGTAATTCAATTGCGGAGAACAGGCGAGTGCTTTTTCTTTGGATTTACTTTCAATTACGTCTAATTCAACACTTTCTTCCAGAATATATATAGAAAATTGAAAGATACGAAGATAGGAGGAAAGGATTCAATAGAGATCAAACAATCTTGAGTAAAACACAAACATGTAAATTGTTTAGATTGAAATTATTTGATGAAAATTATAGTCCTTAAGTATAACGGATTTAAGACTTTGTATATAATTTTAGATCACAGTTAGATCACAAGTAGATATAGATAGTAACATTTCTTTTAATCGGATCATTTCCACGACAAATTATATTTTATCATAGGAAACTTAGTATGTATCTAACAATTTGTTATATGATAACAAAAGAAAAAAAAAAATATCGTTCATCCATTACTCGTCCCAGTCGTCGGTATCTGGTTGGGAATCGTACTCGCTGGTAGCCGAATTTCTATCTGACGCGGCTGTATCGTTTGGTTTAGGAGGAGGAGGAATCAAGCTTGACATTCTTTCGAGAGCACTACCTCCAGACCCAGCGATTCCTTTTCTCCTGAGTGCCAGCTTTGCGTGTAAATCAGCCATTAAGTCACCTCCAACGGATGCAGAAGACCAACGATTCCCTTTTTCCTCTGGTGGCACGGTATGTCTTAGTTTCGCCTTTCCTATGCCACCAGCGTTACGAATCGCTTCCATTAAATTCGATCTATTGTCTAGCTTATCCGTTTTATTCAAATCTTTGACAGTTTTCTTTTTGTCCGGATCCGCAGTCTGAGGCTCAAGAACATTAGTCTCGGATTCAGGTGGAGGTGGCGGCGGCGGTGGAGGAGGCGGTGGCGGTGGTGGCGGCGGTGATATCGAAGGAGTTAACGACGATGAGGCTAACGAGGAACGACTGTCGGTCTTGAAGTCCGAAGAAGTCGAAATCGAAATGTCCGGCATGATCGAAGGCGGCGGTGGAGGTGGTGGAGTAGGTTGCGTAGAATCCTTTGAGAAATCGGTGTCGGCGAAACCAGGTAAATTCGGAATAGTTTCGTCGTGTTTTATACTCGAGTCCTTCTCATCCGTTGTTGACGTTGGAGTTGGCAGATCGAGCCGTACGGTAGGCGTAGTGACCGCTGAAGACGGCGCGATAGGACTTTGAGAGTTCAGGTCCAGAACAAATTTTTCATCGTCCACGATTCCAGGTAAATCCGGAAGGGTTAGCGGTACGTTTATTTGCGGCACCTGCGTAACAAAATGTTTTATGTCCTCTGTTCCCCTTTGCATTCAATATTTAGTAATATTCTTATGGATCTTACCTCTCCTAAAGTTGGTGTATATAAATAACTACTGGATGCATCTATTTCCGACGCTAACCACGGTTGTATAATTGAATCTGGTGCATCCTCTATTTGCTGTTTATCATTTAATTTGTGAGAAGTTTGTTTAATAGATACCTTGTGTGGATTATCCATGCTACTAAACAACAGTGCATTGATTGAAGACAAATGAAAAGGAAATGCCACTTCACTGCTATCTGTATAAACTTCTTTATTAACTTTAGATCGAACATGATAAAATTGCAGCTTTTCCTGTAGATTGTTATTTGACACGTATTGGCCATCTTCTGTTTTACAATTAGAAGACAAATATGTTTCAGGAATGTCTTTTATAGGTACTGAACATTTGTAAACTTTTGGTATCTTGTTGCTATTATCACACTGAGGTGGTATAGCCAATTCATATTCCTTGTACGTATGGCTAGCAGGATATCTTGCAGCAGAATACATCTTTACAGCTTTTAAATTTAAGTTGGTTTGCAAATATTTTAATCGGTCTTGTAGTTTTGTGGCTCTGTTTCTGACATTTGACAATCTATAAAGAGATGTGTTAACATTATTGTTTATTTCTGGGATATGTAATAACGTGCGAATAAAATTACCTTTGACCATTTTGAGAAAGCCTCTTGTCAATAGATTCAAATATATAATTAACAGCAGAGTCTAGATTATCAAGAGCTTCTGCTATTTGAACTATAGTTTCCTCATGTCTCAAATTGTCAGGAATAACTCCTAAATAATAAAAATACATTTATTTTTTGAGACCTTCTTAAATAAATAAATAAATTCATTTATTTACCAATTTCGGTTCGATTCGGCATTTTTTTAAAAATATGCCGAATATATGTTCGTATATTTATTTAACTCATTAAAAAATCAGATTGTACTGGAACGTAGATCACGCACATAATTAGACTGGTACTTAATTATATTAAGTCATGTATAAAATATTTTACATGGCTTAAACTTTTAATATACTTATCATCACTTAATCTATACAATCGTATGACAACAAAAATAAATTTAATGGTTCTTTTGGAGAATTTACATTTAAACTTACATGTGAATCCACCACTTCAATTGCTCTTAAAGATTATACGCATAACTATAATTGATATAACTGCGTGATAGTTTTAATATAAAATAAAAGAGTAATTCATAAAATAAAAAGACTTATGGACTAACTTTGAATTGCGAACAAAACTATTGTATATCTGCCTTAACATATCGTAAGATGGTTACGTGTTACATATGTGTACTATTATTTTTAATATATAATTTATATTTTGATATTTTGTACTTATTGCATTTATACAGTTACTTGTAACTCGAATTATAATTTATTTTTATAAATAAACGTAAATCTTGAATTAAAAATTTAGAAATTATTTTATTTATTATGAAATTTTATTAAGCTAGTTAATTAGTTTATTAATGTTACTTGAATAAATTTAAACTTGAGAACGCAAAATTATTTATTTAAAGTTTTGATATTCATAAATGCGTCAGGTATATCAATTTGTACCTGACTTCTATTTGCGTTTTAACTCTTGGTTCTCTTGATGTGTATATCATCTACTTATGTAAGTTCATGTATTAAAATCTAATGACAAATGTAATAAGTAAAATTTTTTAACTTTTATGTCTTGCATAAAATTAAGTTTTTTGAAAATAAAAAACATATTGTAATATGTTTTTCTTAAATTCAGAAAAAACTAATCAAATAAATATAATGTATCATGACACTATTGTACAGACATTATTGAATAGTGTATTTAATTATACGATTATGTTAGTATACAAATCTAATAATATTTATAGTGTATTTTTACATATACTTTTTATTATTAACAATTATAGTGTATTTTTATTCAATAATTTTTTCTTATTTACAGGTTATATGTTAGAAATAGCAAATATGAGACAAAATCTTGACTATTCACCCTACTTGAAAATATTATATGTCTAACAATGTTTATTCATGCGTCTATAATAAATGTAAATAAAAGCATTAAATGTATAAGTAAATCTGTATTATTGGTATGTACAAAGACAACAAAAGCTAAAACACATTATGAGGTATTGGGAGTAGAAACAAATGCAACCTACAATGAAATAAAGTCAGCATATTATAAATTAACACTTAAATATCATCCCGATAAAAACAAAAGTGAATCTGCTAGAGAAATGTTTCATGAAATTTCTGAAGCATATGATATACTCAGTAAATATGATACACGCAAACAATATGATAGAACTATTCTAATTAAAGAGGATCTCGACAGAACTAAACACAAGTATAAATATAAAACTGAACATGTATCACAATACACGGACAAATTACATACTGCGGGTAAACCTATGAAAAAAATTTTTGATTTTGACATGTGGTTAAAACTTCATTATTCAAATCTAGCTAGGAAGACTTTCGAAAAAAACATGAAAACTAATAGTGAAGAGAGAAATCCTTATTCCATGGAGATAGATTATCGTACAATATGTTTTCTGATAGTAGTTTTCTCTATTGGAATTTACATTAATAATTGCATAGAAAATTATAAGTTCAAACAATTTAAAGCTGAACGAAAGAAGGAAAACAAAAAATAATGTATATAGAATTATTCTTAATTTATTTTAAGAATCTAGTATAAAAATAAAAAGAAATAGTGATTAAAAATATTTCAATACAAAACAAGATATTTATTTAAATTAACCCCTAAATTAAAAACAGTGCAAAGATTTACATTGTATATTTCGATATTATTTATTTCAGAAAATGAAATTTATTTTAATATATTACAATAACATTACAAAATCTAATATGATAGCTGAATATCACTTAAATATACAATATTTTATTGTATTTTCTATTCACTTAAAATTATTGTTAATCAAAATTACATATTTCTTATATATTAGTGAAAATTTAATATTTAAAAACTTAACTACTTTAAATTTACGTTCTATTCAAATGAATTTAATACGGCCTATAATGTGGTAAGCCAGATGATACAGGCATTGGCATTGAAACGGGTCCAGTTGGATAAGGAATTGCAGGTGCTATACTTCGAAAATTACTAGCTATTGGGTATCCAGAACCACTAGCAGTGGTATGTGATGTTCTTATTAATTCCCTTAATTTATCTACTTTGACTTTGCGTAGATGCATTAATTTTCGTCGTGATAAAAATTGCTCTAAAAATTCGTCTACTTCCATATCTCCAGCCAAAAATTTTTCAGCTATAGTCTGTACATTAAAGAAATAAAGAAGTTATTATTTAAGAAAATAATAAATTACATTAAATAATCAAGTTTTACTAACAAAGAATGTTAGGAAATTCAATAAATTATGAAACTTTGTATGTATAAATAAAGTAAATCATGTATATCATAATTCGGCGCGAATTCAAAAAATTCATATTTTTCAAATTATTCTCATCATTCTTAGAAATTAAATTTTTTTTATGCAAGTTTTTTGAGAAAACCATATAGTTTTTGTTTAAACTTCTTTTCAATGTATTTCTTCTCAAGATAATTTGATGAATTACTCTATTTATACACAAAATTTTATAATCTTAATTTCCCTTCTTAATTTAACTTCTCTTATAAGTATAGTGAAAGTTAATCGAAACTGAAAAATAATTATAACAATTAATATTACTTCTGATTCTTCTTCAATTTCAGCTGCTGCTGTTTGCAATAAATCTAACGCAGTATCAGTAGTCATTTCTCCAGACTTATTTTCTACAAATAATAATTATTAGTTATTGATTATCCAAGAAGTTATATAATTAGTATCAATACATACTTATTTCATCCAGTTTTTCTTTTACACTTATGCATAATTTACTTCCTTTTTCACTGAGTTCCTTTAACATCTGTTTTCTGTCTTGTAATTTTGGCTGTTTTGCTAAATTAAACTCTGCCAGAGATGTGTTACTTGCCATTAACAATTCTTTTTCTGTTTCTAAATTTTTAAACTAATGGACAGAGAGAATTTGAATTACATTGATACAGACAAACTATAAATTAACAGAATGGAAATCCTTTGATAAAAATTAAAATTACCTGCTTTACATCTTTTACAATGTCTTCAAATTTTGAATCGTCGTTTAATAATTCCTTCAGTTCATCGTTTGTTAAATGTGACAAGAGACCTAAAGCTGCAGGTATGTCAGGTTCTTGGTTTGATTTAAACATTGTTAAATATTACTTATTTTCACAGAGTCACGATGATGTTCATGAATTAAATTTTACTTTCAAATAGAATTGGTGAAGTTATTTGTAATTTATTTATATTATATAGAATTATATTATATAGAATACTTTATACACACAAATTGATGTAAACATACATTTACTGACTTTCTCATATAATAAAAGATTTTAATAATTTTGTTATATGAAATTTATTGCTATAGGATATAATTATTAAGATGTCAAACAATTTTAGCTTCATAAATTTTATAAAAATATGCGCTTCAATTAATGACACATTATCTACTTTGATAAGTACTTTCATATCTCTTAAATTCACCATAGAATAACAAAAACATAGATGCACGATCCGATAAAAAAATTGTTTGATTCAGTTCTATTTACATGAAATGTTAAAGTCAATTTTTCCAACAAATTTTTAATTAAATAGAAATATTAATAGATGTTCTGTTAGAGTTTAAGGAACAAAATTTATTATTAATAAATTTTTATATTTCTCAAATTTTAAATGTATAAATGCTCTTTATACTTTTAGATTTGAATTTGAATATTTTTTGAATATTTTTACATAACGTACGATATTTAATATAAATTATCATAAAATATGCGAAATTTTATAATATTTAAAATATTTGCATCGGGAATATAAGAACAGATTTGTAATCACATTTCTATCCTCTTAAGACGGATATTCAACATTGGATTTTGATTCTTTATAAACTAGAATCACGGTTTGAGATACATGTAATCATCGTCTGATATTGTTATAATTATTATAATTATATTGTAAACGATAGTAAATTAAATGAAATTATGTTATAATGTATTAATTAATCTGTTAATAGAAACAATTCCTATTTAAATTGGAAATATTTTGAAAATAAATTCATTCATACTTGCAAACATGAATGGATTACAATTATATTTGCAAAGTCTTCTTAATATAAAGCATGTAAATTATGGAGGTAACTATTTGGATAAAAGTTTTAATTGTATAAAAAAAACATAGATTTACAATGTCTTAACTGCAAATGTAGGTTACAGATATATTAAGCGATGGGTCTCTCCAACTCAAAAAGAAATAACCCGAAGAAAGAGGAGGTTGCCAGCTCAACCAGAATCCAAACGTAGTAATTTCATTGAATGGAATAGAAATTCAGAAATATATGCGTTTAATACACGACTGTCAGAAAAATTTGACACAGAGAAGTTGAATCAAGCATTTACACATAAATCATATATTCTTGATGAATTAAAAAAGCAGCAAGAAATGGGTATAGAAGAACCTAAATTTGATATATCACATAATGAAGAATATATTGAGAAAGGAAGAGAAATAACTTCAGAAATTGTAAAGAAATATTTAAAGAAAAGTTTACCACGTCTTCCTGAAGTTGGTATTACGTATGTAAAAACTACATTATACCCATAAGCTATTATAAAAAAATACTTGAGCTGTAATAAGAACAAAGTTTTACAAATATTTCATATTACATAAACTAAGTTCTAAATCTATTTCTAATATATTCAAATGTGTTTTAGGGCACTTCATGATTATCTTATGTCTGAACAAATGTTAGCTACAGCATCTTCACACATTGGGACAAAAGACATTATTTTAACCAGTGTTTGTATATAATTTAATTATTTTATTGTATTTTGTACATTATACAGTTATAAACTATTACTTTTATTATATATTATTCAGGAGCATCCTGTATCCCAACAAACATTGGCACAAACATTTGTAGCACTTGTAGGAGCACTTGCTGAAAGCGTTAATGTTGATCACGCAAGTGCTTTTGTCCGAGATTTTTTAATAGTTGGACTAGCAAACAAAGACCTAACTGAAATATGGTGTCCAACTAAACCATTCGAGTTGTTAAATGATGTGATTTCTGCAGAAAGAAAAATATCTATAGAAGCAAGGCTTATTGGACAAGCTGGAAAGAACACAATTTTATCAGTCTATCATGTTGGAATTTATGCAAACAAAGAATATTTGGGTTCAGGTAATACTTTTATATTTGAAAAACATAAATATCTTCTAATAAATAATTATATTTGTAGGTTTTGGTGAAACTATTGCAGAGGCAAAGGATGTAGCAGCTATTAATATATTGGCTCAAATATATGGATTGCACCATACAAGTCAACCACTACGATTTAATGAAGAACTAAATGTATCTGCCTGAAAACAGACTATTATCTAAATTTATGTACTGAATTTGTGAAATGTCAAATGATAACAATTATAGGTGTATATATGTACATATAAAATATAATTATCATTTGTCTTGTAATGATATTGCCTTATTGAAATAATATTACAAAAATAGAATACTAAATAATTCACTCAAATAAATTGAAAGAAATATTAAGCAAGAAAAAAAAGGGGAATAAATACAGATAGTTTCAACGGATTACAACTTTTAAAAGTGAAAAGTATCAATATGAAACTTAATAAAATTATTAAAAAAGGTTTGTATGGATCAATAGATTAGATCTCTTAGAATCAATTTTCCTTCATATATTTTTTTAAATAATGACTTGAAATATTTCGAGATATGTAATCTGATATGAATATCGTTTAAATTAAAAAGTATATAGAATATTAAAAATATAGTATTTCTAAAAGAAAGTTGAGAAATAAGATAATTACGAAGAGATCAATATCATGGTATAAAATTCAAATTTATTATTTTTAAACATTGTGTTATTTAGTTTTACAGGACATTTTGTGAACATACTATGTATCTATATGTATACGTAGTTAGAACATTACGAAAAACTGCATAACGGTATTAGCAACGTTCGTGTTATGTGACAGAAAATTTTACAACAAAATAGTTAATATCATGTCATACTTATTGTATAATTTTTATTAATCGTCTTTTGATAATATTATCAACAATACATTATGTATTGACATGATAAACTTTTTAAGAATAAATTATTGTGTTTTTATATGTTCTTGCATCGATGTCATTTTTATTTTACAAATTTTATATGAATCTAATATATATATAACTTCTTATAATTATCAAATTAATTACAAAAAAATATACCAAAGCATATATATGTATATATGAATTATTTTTACACAATTCGAGTAATATTTTATGTTACATACTAATATATATTATTTCACACTGTTTAATAACATCAGTATCATGGTTATTATTTTACATTAAAATAATGCAAATATATTAAACATTACTAAATACTTACATAAATCTTAATTCAAGAAATTTAATAAATACTCTATTATATTTCCACGGGTACAAATTTCTATTGTATTTAAAGAGAGCGATCCAAATCATTTTTAAGCTTTACGTATTTTACGTACGACTGATTAAAAGTATATACATAAAAATATTAAATTACGTGTAAAAGAAATTTGAAAAATTTGATCCAAAAAGTAAATCTTCGTTATTAAAAATATCAGAAAAATACATTATTTTAATTAAAATATATTGTATGTTGAAAATATTCGGTTGTTACAATCGTAAGTAATACTCAGAAATGTTATAAAATTTTGAAATTGCTCCCTTTTGTAGATATTACAGGAGCTAAATGTCCAAAATTTTTCTATATCGGTCGTAGATATAATATTGATTACTTATGATTCATGCTATCCCCTTTAAGGTGGTTCATCCTTGTCCCCATCCGCACTCCACCGCTCCAAGTTTCCGCCACTTCTACCATCTCCCTCTTTCTCTTTCTCTTTCTCTCTTCATTTTTGTTTCTCTTTTCCTACATTCGTCTCGCTTCTTATTCTCTCTATTTCTTTTCCACTTCAGGCAGTTTCTTTCTTCTTTCCACGCAGCACTGTTCTTTCTTTCTTTCTTTCTTGCTTATTCACTTTTATATATATATATATATATATATATATATATATATATATATATATATATATATATATATATATATATATATATATAT